>NW_026780887.1:0-22214 GCF_030144855.1 Hypanus sabinus
ACCGCATGGAGAAGTGAAGGTCGGGATCACGAGGAACGCTTGACCAGCGTAGACTCCTTTCCCGGGTGTTACTTATTTATTTCTTCATTGTCTGTTCATGGAGTGTCAGGGGTTCCAGCAGGGTGCGAACAAGTAGATAGTGTGTGAGCATACGTACTTTATAGTGGAAATAATCGATATTATTTGTTGATAAATACAGATTCTCTGTACCTCACTGACCATCATTACAAGGGATGTTTCTTGTAACAGTGGTGCCCATCATTAACGTTGCCCACCAGCAGGACACGCCCTCTGCACAGTGTTACCATCGGGAAGGAGAGACATTAGCCTGAAAGCTCACGCTCAGCGATTCAGTAACCGCTACTTCACCTCTGCCACCTGCAACTCTGTTTTGTTTTCCTCAATATTTCTTTCTCCTGTATTTCATTGTAGTGCTAAGGTAAAGTGAGCAAATTTCACCACATATGCCTGTGGTATCAAATCCGGTTCCGATTCTGATTCAGATGCAGAGGTAATGTGTGAGGTTCAACCTAAATTATTTGAAATGCTTTCAGAATCCCGTAAGCAGAAGGACTGCACTGTGCTGTAAAGTTTGTTGTGTTTGTACAGGTTGTTCTGTGCTCTATCCAGTGCACTTACTATTTTATTCCAGTCGATTGATCATTTAAAGTTACAACGCCTTCCTTTTCCAGACTACTCTCAATGCGCCTAATAGTATTGCAGGGGAATTTAAGAACAATAGGCCATAAATGTCAGTACCGACGGTTGGATGAAATCGATAGTTTTGGTTGGAAGGGACTCGGCAAATAATATGTGATGAGGATTTGTCCTCGGTGTTCAGACTACACTGGTCATGGGGACTGAACTGAAGTATCTGGACAAGCAGAACATTAGCGATAGTCAGTATGGACCAGTGCGTAGGAGGTTATGTCTAACTAATTTTACAGAGATTTACGAGGAAGTTACCAGGAATTGTGTTGCAGGCTAGGCCGTGCATGCCGTCTACACTACAGGAACTTCAGCAAGGAATTTGTAGGGTTCCGTATGGGAGGAAGCTCGAGAAGGTTCATGCTTTCACGATGAGTTACTCAACTGGATTAGCCACTGGCTAGGTTGTGGAAGCTAGAGTGTGGTAATAGATGGCTTTTTATTGAATGGGGATCTGTGACGAGTGGAGTGCTCAAGGGATCGTTGCTGTGTCGTTAGTTGTTTGTCATCGATATCAATGATATGAATAATAATGTCGTCAACTTGATCAACAAATGTGCCGATGACACCGACGTTACGGGTGTAGTTGACAGCGACGAAGACAACCGGAGCATGCGGCAGGATCTGGACCGCCTGGAGAGATGGGCTGAAAATGACAGATCAGATTTGGCCCAGATAAGTGTTCGATGTTGCACTCTGGCAGAATCAGCCAGGGTTGGTCTGGCACAATGAGAAATAGGGTACTGAGGAGTATGATAGAACAAACGAATCTGGGAATGCAGGTCCATAATTCAATGAACGTGGCGGCAAAGTTAGACAGGGTCGTAAAGAAAAGCTTTTCGCACTTTGGCCTTCATAGAGCAAAGTACTGAACAGAGGAGTTGGGAGGTTATGTTGATGTTGTTTAAGGTTTATTTGGGGAGTAATAAGCAACATTGTGCAGGGTTTTGCTCAGCTACCTGCAGGGTATATATGAATAAGTTTGAAAGAATACACAAAATAATTATGCGGCTATTGCCTGGACTGTTATTGTTTTCCAGATCTGATTTAAAGCAAACAAATATTTAAATGTTGCACACTGGGCGGACCAGCCAGGTATGAGACAATGAGAAATAGGGAACTGAGGAGTCTTATAGGACAAACGAATCTGGGAATACACGTCCAAAATTCAACGCACGTTGCGGCACAGCTAGACGGGGTCGGAAAATAATATTTCGCATAATGGCCTTCATGAAGCAAAGCTCTGAGTGCAGGAGTTGGGATTTTATGCTAATGTTGCTTAAGACGTTATTGAGCCCTAATTTGGAAAATTCTTGCGATTTGACTCAACTATCTGCAGGGCAGATGTAACTAGATTTGAAAGAATACAGAAAAAAATACACAGTATGAACCACCTTAAATTGCATCAAATCTTGTCTGGCACATATTGAAGAAGTATTAACTAGTTGAAGAATTTTCTCCCATTTCTCTGTAGATAGAGATATTTGAAGTTCTTTTTCCCACTCATTCTTAATTTTATCAGAAGTACCTAAGCGTATTTTCATAATTAAATCATAAGTAAATGCTATTATGCACTTCTGATATGGATTTAAACTTTTATTTCTGTAAATTCAATTTGTTGTGATATCGGAAAGGTAACTAACGTAGCGTTCAGAAAGTTTCTAACCTGCAAATATCTGATAAAGTGCAAAGACATTAATTCAAACAATCAAATGCCTGGTCAACCTGAAATTGCAGATTTCGCGGAAGATTTCTGACTTCAAACAAATCACGTAGTTGGCAATACAAGCGTTCGATGCTGCTGGCGTGATTGTCACAATGGTTGAAGCATGTTCCAAATTATTAAGGGCACTCGACTGGCACAAGGAAGGGGAAGGCCTCAAGACATTTAGAGTTTCAGATGCTTGAAAATGGTCAGGGAAAAGTAAAAAAAAAAGGTGAAGGCAGTGCGATGACAAACCGGAGATAGTATTGTTGCTGCAGAAAGGGAGGACAACGTAGAACGTTCGTTTGTTAATAGACCGTCAGACGAACATGAAGGGCGCGAACACCCCGTTTTGAGCATTCTACACAGCCGAACACCAGATTAACCAAAAAAAATCTGCAACGGAAACTGTGAGGAACCGATCGGGAAGCGGGTCTTGGACAACTGCCATGTTACTCACGAGCAATTGAAGCTTCCATATCTTGTTTGGCACCTCACCAGAGTAAATGGTTTAGGTATGGCATCATTTCCCAGTTGTGTCAAATATTAGAAAAGGAAACGGATCCCCTGACAGATCTCTCCGCGGGTAAGCGTTTCAGAACGACAAGACAGAACTCCCCTCTATTTACTTTGCTTAGGTATAGGACACGAGAGCATGGGATGTGTTTACCTGGGGGTCTACGATGTATGATGCGACCTCAAAGGAAATTAGGAACGTACATTGGAAAATAATTGGAACGTTCATTGCACCATGGTTAGCTCTGTGGCACAGGAGGGAAGGAGAAGAGTGGGAGAGCTATAGTGATAGGGGATTCGATTGTAAGGGGAATAGATAGGCGTTTCTGCGACCGCAGGCGAGACTCCAGGATGGTATGTTGCCTCCCTGGTGCAAAATTCAAGGAGGTTTCTGAGCGGCTGCAGGACATTCTGGAAAGGGAGGGTGAAAAGCCAGTGGTCTTGGTGCACATAGGTACAAATATATACGTAAAAAGGGGATGGGCTCCTACAAGGTGAATTTAGGGAGTTAGGAGATAAACTAAAAAGTAGGACCACAAAGGTAATAATCTATGGACTACTGCCAGTGCCACGTGCTATTCAGAGTAGAAATAGCAGGATATTTCAGATGAATGCATGGCTTGAAAAATGGTGCAAGGGGGAGGTATTCAAATTTCTGGGGCATTGTAACCAGTTCTGGGGGTGCAACCGGTATAAACAGGACGATCTGCAGATGGGCTTGACTGGAACCAATGCCCCAGGCTAGGGGACGCGTTTGCTACAGCTGTTCAGGAGGCTTTAAACTAATGTGGCAGGGGGATGGGAACACATGCAGAGAGACAGAGGGGTGTAAAATGAGGGTAGAAGCAATAAGTAGTAAGGTGAAAAGTAAAAGTGGCAGGCAGTCAAATCCAGGGCAAAAAGCAAAAGGACCCACTTTTCAACATAATTGTATAAGGGCTAAGAGTGTTGTAAAACAAGCCTGGAGGCTTTGTGTGTCAATGCGAGGAGCATTCGTATCAAGGTGGATGAATTGAATGTGCAGATAGTTATTCATGAAAATCATATAGTTGAGATCAGAGAGACATGGATTCAGGGTGACGAAGGATGGGAGCTCAACATCCAGGGATATTCAATATTCGGGAGGTACAGATAGGAAAGAAAATGAGGTGGTGTAGTAATGCTGGTTATAGAGGAGATTAACGCAATAGAAAGGAAGGACATTAGCCTGGAGGATGTGGAATCGATATGAGTAGAGCTGTATAACACTAAGGGGCAGAAAACGCTGGTGGGATTTGTGCACAGGCCACCGAACAGTAGTAGTGAGGTTGGTGCTGGCATTAAACAGGAAATTAGAAATGCGTTCAATAAAAGAACAGTAGTTATAATGGGTGACTTCAATCTCCATATAGATTGGGTGAAACAAATTGGTAAGGGTGCTGAGGAACAGGATTTCTTGGAATGTATGCGGGATGGTTTTCTGCACCAACATGTCGAGGAACCAACTAGAGAGCAGGCCATTCTAGATTGTGTATTGAGCAATGAGGAAGTGTTAGTTAGCAGTCTTGTCGTGCAAGGCCCCTTTGGTAAGAGTGACAATAATATGGTGGAATTCTTCATTAAGAAGGAGAGTGACATAGTTAATTCAGAAACAAAGGTTCTGAACTTAACTGGTAACTTTGAAGTTATGAGACGTGAATTAGCTAAGATAGACTGGCAAATGATACTTAAAGGGTTGACGGTGGATATGCAATGGCAAGCATTTAAAGTGCGCATCGAAGAACTACAACGATTGTTCATCCCAGTTTGGCAAAAGAATAAACCAGGGAAGGTTGTGCACCCGTGGCTGACAAGGGAAATTAGGGATAGTATCAAGTCCAAAGAAGAAACATATGAAGTAGCTAAAAAAAATGGCAAAACTGAGGACTGGGAGAAATTCAGAGACCAGCAGAATTTAATTAGGAAAGGGAAAAAAGATTTCTTTCTTTGAGTTCTGGCTGGTCTGAGATGCTCTTAAGATCCAATTACATCAGCAACATCTCAAGATTATTTTCCCAGCACTTTGTGTGTGTCCCCTTCCCCTGAGGATTTCCAGTATCTGCAAATTATGTCATCTTTAGTACATCAGCATCGTGGTCATCCGAACACGGTAATTCCGCGTGTGTGTGCGCGCGTCCAGGATGATGTAGAAAATACAAAACCACAGGGAGAGAAGTTTGGGTTCGGACGTGTCGTTGAACTCTGTTCACAAGTAGTTAATTAGCGGAGAAAAAAATGAAATCTGTAAATGTGGCTGCTTCGGGTGTTTATCAATGGAGCTCCGGCATTCTTCTCACCAGGTGAGGAACCGCGGAGGTAATGCCTAGGAATTTAGAAGTGTTTGTCTTCTGTCGGCCCAATATTTACATCAGAGACAATGAATGGTGCTGAATTACCATGATGGTTCAAGTGACTGTGGTCAGTCAGCGGCAAATAACAGTGTCTCTGGAGACTGATCCTTTCTATAAATTAAATGCATTTTGAATACATTAGCTCAGAGTTACCAATGGAACTGTGAATTCAGGAGCAACACAATCACGGAAATGGGTTATCCAGTCCTTTTGCCGATAGGAGAAGTTTACTATCCTTTTATTTCAGCCTTTGGAATTCTCGGTAAGCTGCGGTATCAGCTGCCGTTGGTGCCAATAAATTAATACCCATATAGTGATCGTTTCTGTCGCTGATTTCCATAGCCACATGCCGTCCTAGTATTCGGCATTCCAGGAATGGAATTACAGCCAGCGACTGTGGATTCTGATATCTGGATCTAAAAATAAACCGCTGTAAGAATTCAGCGAATCCGCTAACATCGGAATACCTCAGAGAGTCAGGCAGATTTCTTCCAACGGTTTGTGTTCAATAACGTGATGCTCGCGTCTCTGTGCTATTCGTCCCGAAGCAGCTACACTGCATTTGCAAATACTGTGTTTATACAGCCGCGGAGATGATGCTAATTGGTTGTCTGCATTGGTACATGAGCGGTTGTGTCAGGTACGTGTCATGATCAAACAATCGATTAGTGTGTAACGATTCAGCAAATTTGAGGAGCTCCCTGTTGCAGCAGGAAGATTGACGATTTTCAGTAAAACTGAGCTGCGAGACAGAAAGTGAAGCAGTTGCTGGACAACACAATGACTTCGTTGCTGATCAATTAACAAAACCGGTGTGTTTATTCATAACTACCTACACTGTGAAATGTACTATATTATCCATATAAATATAAATACTGTAAAACGTTTTATAATATATCCGCATCAGACACCGCTACAGACTTCTGACTGTGTCACCGTGCCTGCTACTGGATGTTGAATTAAGCTCCCGGCTTCCCTGTGATGGATTCAGTCGGGGGCGTCAAGTATATCTGAGAGGCTGTATCAGTCTAGGCTGTGACTGCTGCCTCAGTCAAAGTTCGGCTGTAAAGTTGGCGAGGTGGCAAATGCTGGAATAGGAAACAAACACGGGAAATGCTGGAAACACAAAGCCTTAGGCAGCTTGTATAGAAAAAGTGAGGGAAAGTCGGGTCATGGGGGCTCTCTGTAAACAGCTCAGAAAATACACGTTAACTGCTTTCCCACATATTCTATTTTTGTCTGGAAGAGTGGCTCCGGGGATTCCTGTTTCTGTTGTGTCCTTCGGCTGTTCTGTCGCTGGCAGGGAGTCACAGGGAAGTTGATGATTGTTTAATGCAAGAATCCCGCCATCGGCGTCCGAATTGATTCATTTCATTCATATCAGACGCAGATGAAGCCGATAAAAATGTTCCAAATAGTACTGACTCTGAGAGTACCTAGTTTTATCTGTCCGCTGCCTCTTCATATTTTTGGTCATCAGAAAGGAATCCGAATTTAACTCATTTGACTGTATTTTAATGTGAAAACTCAGCCAGCTCTTGACCCTCTCTTCACCCTTCTACCGTTAAATACAACAATAAAATGGGAATATTACATTATCCTCGAAAACTGCGGCAATGGGTTTTACTCAGTATTTTCTCTATTTCCTATTTCCCCTCTCTCTTCAGCGAACTTGTTGGCGATTGTGATCCTGTCCCGGGATAAGACCGGTCTCTCAAATGTATAACTCTCTACCTGGTGGGAATGGCAGCGGCCGATCTCCTGGTCGTTATCTCGCATCCGCTCCTGACGTGGACTGCTTGGCTTCATTTTCGCCGATCATTCCTGTTCATCACTCCTGTGTGCAGTATCGCTAGATGGCTGATTTCTGCGAGCACTACTGCCTCTGTCTGGCTGACTGTCTCTTTCACCGTCGATCGATTTGTGGCTATTTGCTGTGAAGCTGAAAACAAACTATTGCACAGAGAGAACGGCGGCTGTGGTTATCGGGACAGTGAGTGTGCTGGCCTCTCTGGAGTGTGTTCCCTGGGGCTTTGTCTACGAGCCTATGATAATAATTGATGGTATCCCCTGGTATTGTGTTCTTACACCGAGCTACAGAAACTCTCCCTCATGGGTGGTATTTGGGATGTTTCACTGCATTTTTACCCCTTGTGTCCCATTCTTTCTGATTTTGTTTTTCAATAATCTGACTGCCAGGCGGATTCTGGTGGTCAGTCGTGACCGCAGGAGGATCCCGGGACAAAAGAGTGGACAGAATGACAAGGACCGGGAGATGGAGAACCGACGAAAATCCATCGTTTTGCTCTTCTGCATAACCGGTAGTTTCATAATGTTGTGGGGAACACGTTTGGTATTTTTCATCTATCAACGGATTTCAAAGAGTTTTGTTTATTATTCTGTCATGAAGCCCGTTTACATTACAGATGAGGCATCGGGAATTCTGAAGATCTTCAGTTCCTGCACCAACACGTGTATTTACGCACTGACTCAGAGCAAATTCCGAGAGGATCTCAAGAATGTGGTGAAATACACACTGAATCGGATTTTGAAACTCGTTAAAATATAACGAGTTTCGTTATATATATAAATGCTCCTATTCTGTACTCCCACTTGTAATAAACGGAAGCAATATGATGAACAGAGTTTCCAACAAAGAAGGAGAAAACCTGTCGATGCACTAAATACAGAACAACACAGACAAAATCGTGAAGGATGTCGGCCCGAATTGTTGAATGATTACTCCTTTCCAAAGTTGCCATCCATCTGCTGAATTGCTCCAGCATTTTGTGTGTGTTGCCTTACAGTTATACAACAAATATATACAGTCGATCGCGACGGTACCACAAGACTCAGCATCCCAGAAAAATCCCTTTCGCATCTCACCCTCGTCCCGCTTAAGTTGTGCCTTGAGGCGAACCTGTCAACCCTTCTTCCCGTATCTGACAAAACAGCTTGATATGGAGTATACTTTCGTCGGTATTAACTACTCCTGCTCCCATCATTACCCGTCCTTTACTTCACGGTGATTTTCCTCTGTCCGTACCTGTAGCTTTTCCTTCTGTTTTCCGATTTGAAGTAACAGCCAGTAACAGAATGTTAGCTTTCAAAGGGAAGGCAGAGGAGCGGTGTTAGGTGGACGAGGCGATGCTGTGAACCCAAGAACAAAAGACACAGCGAAGCGAAATGCGATCTGATATGATCTACTCCTACACAAAGTGCTGGCGAAAGTCTTCAGCTCAGGCAGCAGAATTGGGGAGAGAGGAAAAGAAATCCAATTCCGATGAAAGGTCTCTGCCCAAAACGTCCACAGTTTACACTTGTCCACAGATGCCGCCTGGCCTGCAGAGCTCCTCCAGCATTTCGGATTTCTAGAATCTGCAGGTTGTATCTTGCTTCTGACTGTTCAAATCTTAGTCAGTGTCAACGGGATATTCGACTATGCCAAAGCAGAAATTACCTTGGACAAAGAACAATTAAAGAATGGTTGAAAAGGACAGTGTGATAGAAACAGAAACTGATAATTAATGGAACAAAGATTCTGTTAATATTGAATTGACGCAACTGTGAAATCGGAGGGTCTCCCTAAACAACCATGATCGTGGATAAATTATTTATACAAATAGAAAGATGTTGAGATTAGCGGCAGTTTTTATTCCGATATAAATTCTCCAGAGAAAGCTGAATTGAAAAATCAATCTGAGTCTTTCAGTGGTTGGTCCATGATGTTTATTAATTTTAATCGTGAGCGGGTAAGATCGAAGTATAAACTCTAAATATAATCTTGGTTAAGACGCGTAATAAGTCGTAAGGATAATCCTGGGAATTGTAAAACAGTGAGCACTGCCATTAATGGAGGCTAAACTTTTGAAGGGGATTCTTCACGATAGGTTTGACAAATATTTGGAGAAGCATCATCACAGGCAATCAAATGGCTTTGTGAGGGGAAGGTCATACCTTAAGCACCTGAATGACATTCTGAGAGAGTGACAAAACAAATTAAGGAGGTGGATGATCTGTGTGTGGAATTGAGTGAGGCGTTTGATAAGAGCCCCCAAGATAGCTCGATCCAGAACGTCAGGAGGCATGGTGATTATGGGGCTGGTATTAGATGGGGAGTTTCCAAAAGATCTGTTCTATAACTCTGCTTTCTCAGAAATTTGGAAATCACTTCAGAGAAGAAGTGGATATATGGGTTGGAAACTTGCAGTTTGTTGGCTCCACTTAAAATAGCGGATAGAATCAGACGATTCCAGCTCGGGGCAATGGAAGTCGGAGTTCATTCCAGTGTTTATAATGGAAGGAATTTGTACATCCTCTCCGTGATATTTATGGGTATTCTCACATGGTAAACAAAAAAAAAAGAAGAACACAACTTAGCGATTAAGCTTGGGTAACATTGAGGTTACTGGGGGCCGTGGCTCATTATTCTTCGCTTCATCTCTAAATGAATCAATGGCACTGTTGCGGATAACGTAGAATTTCATCACAATAAAAACATCCTACACAATAAAATTTTAAACTGAATTACAGAGTACATATGGCAGATTTGATCACAGTGTAGAGGAACAGGAGAGTCGTGCTATGCAAGCCTATAGATCCCCCAACATTTCCAAATCAGTGAACTTAGTGATTCCGAAGGCTCATGGATTAAGAACTAGCAACTCTGGGTTAGTAATCTGACAAGTGAAGAGATGCTAAGGACGTGCAGGTAAATGTGTGGCTAACGATTTTTGCAGGTGGTCATCGTATACACACATTATTCGACTCTCTTTCAGGTTTGGTGCGACTTGTGTAAGGAGCATGGGTTTATACCTGTACCGAAAGGGATTTAATATTCTATCTGGGGAGTTTGATGCAGCTGCCCTGGCATTAACATGTCGTATGCGCAGGCCTGCTGTTGGGGAATAGCAGATACAGCTACAGGCGAACAAGTAGAATTGAATAAAAGGCAGAGACGAGGTCAATGAACGCCAAAATGAAGGCCAGATTGGACCCAGATAATAATCCCAGTGGCTCCGAGGCCGAGGTCAGTTTATATCACAAAAGGTGGGTAACACTTAAGCCAGACGTATTTCGATCCTGAATTAATACGTAACGTAGTGAGCCAGCTATTACAGAGATCTGGTTCAGAGCAGAAAATAACTGTCCGGACAATAAAAGCTCTCAAGCCCCCTAAAATCCGTTTGCAGATCGGCCTACACACCCAGGTCTGGTTGCCACCCAAATTCGTGTGCAACCCATATTTAAAATGCCCTCTGAAATACGCACATCACTAAAATCCACGTGCACCCCCCAGATCTGCGCATATTGCCTTATGCACATTAAATGATCCAGAAGAAGATTCACTCCAAACATAAAATGGCGACTTGGACATTAAATTATCCGCACGCATCCCAAGGTCCGGCACAGCCAGATCCGTCTGAACCATCATATACACCCACAAAAACGTTGCAACTCCCATATTCGTTGACACACCCCTAAAACTGCTCAATCCCCAAATCGATCCGCAGCCCCATATTGAAGCACACATCCCTAAATCAGCGCACGTGTGCAAACCCATTTTCGAGAACTTACCTAAATCCGTGTGCATCCCCGGTTTCATGCCCTCCCCAAGACCCTGTATACTCCCGTATTCGGCGACATAAAGTAAATATGCCCAATCCCCATTCGGTGCGCACCCCAAAGATGCTGAAACTCCCATATTCACTTCAGATTTTCCCAGAAAAAGAATCACATCAAACAGTTGAGAAAATGGCTTCCTCGTCATTAATAATCTGCACACAGACAATTGTTCGTGTGCAAAGCTTGATCCGCCAAACACAGCCAAATTCCAACTACATGTGCACGCCCACCTTTGAAAACACACCCCGAAATCTGCGCATATCAGCAAATCAGTGAGCTCTCCAAACACGCTGACACACCACATATATTACATTTTTCCAGAGGAAGCATCATGTCAAACCGTTAAGCAAATGGCTGTTTCGACCTTAAAATTCCCATGTGCCCCAGAATACGATTTGAACTGTAGATCGGCCGAGAGTCGCAACTATCAGTTTAACAACAAATACGTGTGCACCTCCATATTCGACAAGTCATGCCTAATTATGCACACATCGTAACTTACGTGTGGAACCTAAATTCGAGTACAGATCCCTAAATCTGCCACATCTCCGGATTCATGTGCATTCCTGAAACTGTGATAACCCCATATTCACAAAGACACCCTATGTCTTCACAGTCCCCAAAACAGTGTGAACCAACAACCCACTGGCATCCATGCATGCACGTTTGATCATCCCAAAACAAAGACCATTTCAACCAGTTCACAAAATGACAGCGTGGTCGTTAAAAATTCACATGAAAACCAAAATGCATTCGTCTGCAAATCCTGATCCGCCAACGCAGCCAAAGTGCATCCCCAAGTCTGTGCACCTCACTTAATCAGTGCGTACCCAAATACGCTGACACCCAACATACAAAATAGATCATTCCAGAGCAGGAATAATTTCAAACAGTTCAGAAAAGATCTGTTTCGACAGTTAAAATTCCCACGCACACCGAAATGCGATTTCAACTGTAGATAGGGTGACAGACACAACTCTAATGCACAGCCCCAAATCTGTGTGCACCCTTATATGGGACAACGCACCTGGAAATCTGCGCCCACTGACAAAGCTGTGCCCAACCCCATATTCAGGTAAACAGTTTTAAATCTGCACGACTCCCCAAATCCAGGTACACTCCATAATATTGTTTGCAGACTCGTATTTGCCGTCACATCCCTGAATCTGCGCATTTCCCGAGTCAGTGCGCACTCCAATAAAACACGCTTGTATCCGTGCGCATCTGCAAATCCATGGGCACCCCAAAGCAGCATGCACCTCCAAATTCACCGATGCTGCCCTAAGTCTGCGCAATTCCTAATTGAGTGTGCCCCCAAGCCCGCTGACACATCCACATTCACATGAGGTTATCATTTCAAACTTTTCAGAAAATGACCACATTTTTTTTTCATTAAGTGCGATCGTCAACAATAGATCAGAAATGTTGATAAAGTCAACTAGTTCCCAAAGAGAACTCTGATAGGCCAATGAGAACACAACCAAATCCAGGAGCACTCTAAGATCGTGTACACCACCAAACCTGCTGACACCCACGTATACACATTTGATTTTCCCAAAGGAAGAGTCACTTTAGAGTGGCAGCATTCAACTTAAAGAAATCGCGAGAGCAGAGTGCAGGTATTTAAAGGCACTATAAATGAAATGACTTTGACATACACCACAACCCCAAATCGGCCAACACCAACAAATTGGTGTGCACCCATATGCGCCGACATGCACCTAAACCTGTCCTCATCCCCCGTGCTAAGGCACCCGTGTGTATTCCAAATCCATACTGACGTCCGTGCATCCATATTGCTGGTGCAACATCACAGTCATAAAGCACCATCAAATACGTATGTGGTTCCAAATCATAGCGAACACGTACTCGCCGAAACTCTCCTAAGGTGACCAGATCTGTATGTACCCACAAATTCGCTTTTTTCACTAAATCTGTCCGCCGAAGCAGCCCTAAATCAGCGCAAACCCAAAATCGGTGCGCACCGAAAAACGGCTGACACCCCAGAGGCATAGTGGATCCACACCAGCAAACATTTCAATCAATTCAGAAGATGACCGTCTCGAGGTTAGAAAGCCTCATACGACAAAATCATTTTGGGTGTACGCACCCAAATCTGCGTATAAACGCAAATCCGTGTGCAGCCCAATATTCAGGACTACACCCCGAACTGTACGCAGAACACTAAATTCCGTCCGCACCCCCAAATCTGCGCACATCTCATATACGAGAGCAGCTCAATTTCGCTGACAATCCTACAGGCAGATTAAATGATCCAGACGGATAATCATTGCAAACACAAAATGGCTGTCTTAACAGTAAAAAGCACCAAGTATCCCGAACTCTCTGCGTCCGTCCCCAAATCGATATGCACTCACAACAACGTGGGGACTCGCCAACTACCCTAAATCTGCTATCCCCAAAAAGGCGCGCACCCTTATATCGGAGCACTCCCCTAAATCAGTTTGCAACCCTTTAATATAGAACGCTCTTAAATCCATGCACAACCATACGAACCACAGGACCGTGTGCAACCCATATTCTCCGACAGAAAGTAAAATTGTGCAATCGCCAATTCAGTGAGCACCCTAATCCTGCGGACTCCGCCACATGTACCTCAGATTTTCTTGGAGCGACAATCAATAAAAACAATTGAGAAAATGGCAAATTTTAATCCACACGCAAATTTAATAAATCTCGACATTAATAATCCACACGCAAATTTTGTTCTGCCAACTCACACAATCCCATGATCGAAAAGGCAATCCAAATCAGCGCACATCACCAAATCGTCAAATTGGTGCGCATCACCAAATCATTGCGCAGACCAAACACGCTGAAACCCCCACATTCATTTCTGGGGCTCATTGTACACAGATTTTGTCATTATTCTGAAATTATTCTTTAGCGATAATCTAATTAACGTGTGCGCGTCCACGGTTTTGAAGATCTGGGTGTGCATTTGCATTTGGAGATCCACACGGATTTCTCACGCATGTCTGCGGTTTGCAGGTGTGCCGACTCTCAAAGTTGTTTCATTTAGATCACGTGAATAATGAATTTAATTTGAAATTTGACATGAAGTATTTTAAATGATTCTTCCTCTGGGATCATATAATGTGCGACCGGGATTCTCTGCAGTTATGATATTTGCATGGATTTTGGGTGCCCTCCTAGTTGAGGTGGTGCATGTTTAGGTGTTACATAGATTTGTGATTGTGTACATTGAAACATGGATTTGAGGTGAGATAAAGATTTGGGCGTGATGGCGGATCTGAAGTTGCGCATTAACTTTGGGCAGTGTGCGGATTTTAAAGTCGTGGTATCCATTTCCTGAATTCCTGAAAGGATTCTAAACTGCAAGTTGGGATGATAGCTGTTTTGGGGAGCGCACTGAATTGGGTCGCGCAGATATTGGACCGTGTCGGAGAGTAAGGGGTGCACACTGCTATGGTGTGAGTTTGGATTTTGGAATGCACACGGATTTAAAGTTGAGTCCTCACATAAAGTTAAGTCCTCAGTTGAGCACTGATTTTGGGTGTGCGTAGATTTAGGGTTTGGCGGCAAATATGGACAAGGATTTGGGGATACGCGCCTATTTAGTGGCCTTTCGTGGACGTAATTAGATGTTGTGTTGTTCGTCTATTCCGGGGTCTCTTTTTTTTACCAAGCAACAGTTGCAATCGTAAATTCGAGTTGTGTGAATTTTAAATGTCGAAACAGCCATTTTCTGAAATGTTGGACATGAATTCTGCGTTGGAATGATCTATTATGTATATGGTGTGTCAGTGCGTTCGGACTACGCACTGATTTGTTGATGTGCACATGTTTTGTGGATTCATGGCGGGTAGTTTTGATTTATCAGTGTAATGACTGAGCAAAAGTAAATTCCGATAATCCGGAGCGCTGGGCAAATGTACAGACTATTGGTCTAATTCTTAATCAATACTGTAACATACTTTAAATTTACATTTAAAGGTAATATGTTGTTCTTTTAGAAATTGCTGCAAGTTTGAAAGGAATGCGAGAAACGAACTGCCGGTGAGATTTCAGAAAGAAACTTAGACATCACTCGAAATCTAGTCTCAAACATGGCCGTGCACACGTATGTTGGCCAATCAGGATTTGCACACGATTGTGTTGCGTGCGGATCGCTAACGTCGAGGCTGCCAATTTCTCAACTGTTTCGAATGTATCTTGCTCGGGAAAATCCCATCGGGGTGTGGGGGTGTCAGCGGGTTTAGGGTGCGCGCTGCATTGGGGATTACGCAGAAATTAGGCGTGTCAGCGAAAATGGGTTGCACAGAGTCTCGGGGTGCACATGGATGCGCACGGACTTTGGGGTTTCTTCTTGAAAGTTGGGATGCGCTCGTATTTGGGGATAGCATATTTGGGGGTGTATCGGCGATTCTGTGGGTGTATCTGGGAGTTCATAAGGATTTGGGTTGATCTGTGTGTGTCGGCGGATTTGGTGATGTGCTCATGACCTTTGGGATGTGTGGGGCTTTTAGTATCAAGGCAGCCATTTTGTGTTTGAAATGGTTCTCGTCTGGGTCAACGAATGTGCGTCCTTACTTGGGGAAGTGCGCAGATTTTGGGACTCACACGCATTTTCGAGATACGTGCATACTGCTGCTGAGTATGAGAGTGCACATCAATTTGACCATTGTTGACCATGATGATAATGTTGTTGTCTCTGGAGCCTTAACACTGATCAGTGTGATAATGTAACAGCGTGTCCCGGTCATTCACAGGAATACATTCCTAAGACTCCCATATTTTAACTTTCTCCCCTGTGCATAGAATTCAACTGGAGATTTACACAACTCCTTGAGTCAGCTGAATGCAATTAGCTGGATCAAAGGTATATGCAGTCTTGTGTGCTGTACATTATTGCCCCATATAACTGAATACCTAACAAAACGAGGGGGTGATTAGTCCAAAAGCTGGAGAAACTTGGATATGGGCTGCTCACGTCATTGGGGATAACATGTTTGTGTTGTGTGCATGGATGCATTGTTTAATATAGTTGTGTAAAATGTAAATTGAAGAAAACATGAAGATAATCATAAATGATGATTCAGTGCCAGATTTAAGGACAACATTTGTAAAGGTGTATGAACTTTACGTTCTCACCCTGTAGCAGAACCAGACATGTAGAGGATGAATTATTTAACAAAACTGCCCATTACTTGGCAGCTTGAAATATTTCTTCACAACTTTCGTCTGACCTCAGGCTGCTTTGACATGCTCCCAAAATTCTATTACATCAGCAATATCAGACACACAATTCTCAGCAGAGATGTTCCTGGTGTCATTGTGTGTTACCTTGAACCTGCCATTTCTGCAGATTTTCTTCAGTTTGTGCAACAGTAACGTGGTCATATCACCGCTGTCTCCCGATGTTGTTCTGTCTTTCGCATCTGTGTGTGTGTGTGTGTGTGTGTGTGTGTGTGTGTGTGTGTGTGTGTGTGTGTGTGTGTGTGTGTGTGTGTGTGTGTGTGTGTTTCTGAGAGGAGACAATTTAAATGTGTTTCCACATATTCTGTTCTGCCTGGAATATTGCCCTCCATCGTTCCGCACGCCGCCTGTTCTGCCGCTGACAAGGGTCGCCATGGGAGTCTATGAATCCCGCCATCATCGTCCGGATTTAATAATTTCATCCAATGTGACGCGAAGGCAGCGGTAAAAAAAAAAAAAAAAAGAAAAATGACTGTAAGGAGGGTGAAAACCGGGCTTTAGGTTTCCTCTGCCACTTCAGATTTCGGAATTTGTATCGGCATCACTTTTGACTTCATTTTACAGTGTAAAATCCTCTTCCGTCTCGGGATGACATGCGCCCTCTCTTGACACATTCACTAAATGCGACAATGAACTGGTAATATTGCAGAATCCCCTCAACTCCTGAATTAGTTTCTGCTCTGCATGTTCTGTTCTCGCTTTTCTCTGCCTCTGTTCCAGCGAACTGGATGCCTGTATCGGGTAAAGTGCTGTCTCTCCAAATGTGTCACTCGCTACCTGGTGGGAATGGCAGTGGCCGATATTTTCGTCGTTATCTCGGATCCGCTGTTGAGGTGGAGAGCTTGGTATTATTGTCCCCAGTCATTACTGATCATAACTCCTGTGTGTAAACTCCGTTTCGGATTGATTTTTGCGAGAACTACGAACTCCGTCTGGCTGACTATCGCTTTCACCGTCGAATGATTTCTGGCAATTTGCTGTAAGAAGCTGAAAACAATATATTGCACCGAGAGAACGGTGACTGTGGTCATCGGGACAGTGAGTGTGCTGGCCTGTCTGGAATGTGTTCCCTGGGGCATTACATCAGAGCATAAGGTCATAATTAAGAGTGTTCCATGGTATTGTGTTCTTACACCGAGCTACAAAAACCCTCTCTTATGGGCTGCTTTTGCGATATTTCTCCGCATTTTTACACATTATGTCCCATTCTTTCTGATCTTCAAAATTTTGACTGTCAGACAAATTCTAGTGGCCAGTCGAGCCCGCAGGGGGCTCCGGGGTTAAAAGAGTGGAGAGAATGACAAGAACCGGGAGATGGAGAAACGACGGAAATCCATCGTTTTGCTCTTCAGCATTACCGGTAGTTTCATATTGTTGTGGGTAACACAAGTGATATTTTATATCTATCAAACGATTTCAAAGAGTTTTGCTTATTCTGTTACTGATCCGCGTTACATCACAGAAACTACATCCGGAATGCTGCAGATTCTCAGTTCCTGTACTAATACGTGCATTTACGTCCTGACCCAGAGCACATTCCGGGAGGAACTAAGGAATGCGGTGAGATACCCGTGGAATCCTGTGTTGAAGATCATGAAACGGCAGAAATGAATGATATAAATATTTTAATTCGGCTGTCTTCTTGCTCCTCGTTCTCAAAATCAGAGTCTTGATGAAGGGTGCCAGCCCGAGAGGTTGACTCTTTATAAATTTACACCGAAATCAGCTTTGCACTCACCTCCCACCTTTATAATTTTCAGGCGATCCTGTCACCCTCTGTCTTCTGGTTCTGACAAAGCTACCTGATACTGGAGCAGATTTTCGTCAGTACCAACCACTCCTGCTCCCGTAATAACTCGCGTTTTTCTTCCCTCTTTCATTCTTGTTTTCTCCTCTTTCATTAACTGTAGGTTCTTCAACTATCTTCCAGCAACAGACTTTTTACTGTTTTACACATTAAGATAGAACAAAATTGCTTTTACTTTTTACTGCAAGAGAGAGAAAAATATATATATAGTAGAGTAAAGAAGTAGACAGAGAGAGAGGAGTGTTGCAAATGAGATATCGGACAGAGGGGAAGAGAAAGAGAGGCATTGTGAGAGACAGCTTGGGAGAGAGAGCGCGCGAGGAAGAGCGACAGAGACAGAGAGAGGGAGAATGAGATCAGGAAACGCGTATGGTGATATTCTCAGACGGGTTGATACTATTGAGGAGGTGGTGTTCAATCAAGGAGCATAAGTATGGGGGACACAGACAACATGCAGGCATATATGCAGCATAAATTATCATCATTGACAGCACGCACACAGTGAGCTGGGGAAGGGTGTGGAGGTCTATACCTGTCCTGTACTGTTTAATGTATATTGGCCAAGGATTTGAAACCAAGTGGACATGTGTTGAAATTGTTATTTCGACTCTGATTGTCGTTTTCATCTGGGACATTCCTGCATGGGTGCTGGGAACAATCAATTGGAGTGTTCAGAGCTAAAGTGGTCAGATTCTCCTGGAAAATTATCCTGCCGAGCTGCAGGAACGGGACAGTGGGAAGGATATAAAAGATTAGTTTGTTTAACAAGAACACTCTTCTCTCAACGCAATGGCACTGCAAACAAGCAGACAGAGGTGCCAGAGCAGCTCTGGCCAGTGTTTGGACAGGCCAGCACAAGAGTCTAATACAAGTGCCGAGATTGATCAAAATATAACATTGATAACACAGAGCTGGTTTGTACTGTAACTCTGATCTATAAACATCACCAGCTCTGGACTGTTGTGGCACCAAAACGGAGGGACATGAATCCTAATAAACGCGATACGGCTCTGTGAAGACTCATATTTGCTGTAGAGGTAAAGAGACGAACAACCCCACATTTCATTGTGCATTCAGAGCCGATCATTCTCAGGCCGCTGTGTACACCAGCCACCTGCACCACTACAGGAACACAGACCTGTGCAAACCAGCTCTGACCTGTGTAGCTCCAGCACTGCACCGCAGGGAGGTGGATAATCAGAAAGCAAACGCTGCTGCTACTCCGCGTGTTGAGAAAGAGGAGGGTGTAATCATCATATAAACATGTCGTGCATACGAGCCTGTACAAGAACATACAGCAGCTGGTGGCATGGATAATGAACTTTACAATATCCAGATTTTCAAAACCAGAACATAGACCTATACAACTCTGAACATTGTGAATTGACCACATAGACCTTTGCACACTAAGCACTGTATTCCACCCTGTGCAACACTGACACTGGAATTCATCGACAACATCAATCACCTACCTCCCTCTGGGCGGCTTTCGAGATGCAACGGATAGTTGATAAGGCGGTGGAGGGAGGGGGAGTCTTGAGATGTTATGCGCTTCAATTTCCAAAAGTTTTTGAAATGCTAGCAGAAGAGAAATAAATACATGCTACCAGCTTATGGAAATTGTAAGAACACCAGAGTAGTTTGCAGCTCGGCTATAATTAACTAAATATTGACTTCAATTGTTAGAGTAGAGGCCCAGAGGAGCAGCATTTGTTTGCAGTGTTTTGGAAAGGTTTATCAGTATTTACAACCTGTAATATGTCAGTTTGTGCAGATTTGTGATGTCATCCAAAACTCATATTAACAACTATGGGTGCATAATGGAGAATATCTGACAGACTGCATAATGATCTGGTATGGAAGCACAAATCTCTTATACCGACTGAACTGCCCGCTCCATTTTTCCATGGTGATAACCGGTTTCCTTCCTCGTCCTAGTGCGATAAAACCTTAAGAGCAGCTAGTGTTTCACGCGCCACAGTTTAACTTATCTTTCACAGCCCCATAACCTACATCTTGAAAAGTGACACGTTAACTCTTGACCTAAAGTCCGAGGGTCATCGTTATCTTGTTTCTCCTTCACTGCACGAGTTTATCAACACCTTGAAACAACACCTGTCACGTGACATACGCTGACAAAAAAGAATCATATATTACCAAATGCCCATGGCCGATCCATGGAATGGAATAAACAGGAGGCATTAGTTTCGTGCTGTAATATCAGGCGAATCGCGTCTGAAAATGCACGAGTGCTCTTCGAGGTTGAACTGCAATTGTCGAACGAGGCTGTGCCATAAAAGCAGATGAAATACTGGCAAATGGTCATCGACGGGCAAACAGGGGTCACTATTCAGGACGTTGCCATTCATGGATGGGTTGGGTTGGATATTGACAAAGAATGAATGGCTTCTTATCTGCTGATGCAGAGAAGGGCAAGCGAATGGGACTTCAAGCATGAATGAATGTAGGGAACGGGTAGAGTAATGTGCATTTCAGCACATTCCGAACACCTGCCTTCACGAACCGGAAAGGTCATGATGCAGTGACAATTGATTATGGTCTAATCAGAGTATCATAATGTTTGGATGTGATGGCACTGAAACCGCTGGCGAAAGGCTTCCCCAGGAAGTTGCCGAACATGAAACTTTTCAGATATCAGCGGAAAATCTAGCATTCAATTCTTGAAATGGAGGAAAAAGAGCTGGTTTAAAAGGAAGTTTAAAAAAAAAATATTAGAGGCATACTGCTGTTCATTAGTGTTAACTACTTCTCCATATAGGATGTACCTAATATGAAGGCATAGGTTTATTGGAACTGTAAGTTTTAACTGACGTGAGCGGAAGGTGTTGAGTTCCTTCAGATGTAGGCATTTGTCGCAGCGATTGCGTTACTAGTCTGCGACCCATGGTACTGCATTTTCATTGCTTACAAAACTGTCGCTTCCACATTAGAACAAGTAATCACCGGGTTTGGGTGCACGGTCTCCGGAATACCTGGTTACGGACCACGTGGCTGATCCCGCGTATTTTGGTGAAACTCATTCCACTGACCTTCCAACTATTTATTCCCGCCTCCGGCGTCCTCCAATAGCATCGCGAGGCAGAGCAAAGAGGACATCTGACCATCCACAATGACGGGCTTGCAAGGATTCGGATTGAACTGCGATGTCTTTAGTTCTTGCACAGGCTGAGCTGCCCTCCCGCTGCTTCTATGACGATGCCGTTCCCCTTTCTCGCATCTGATTAAGCCACGCTGAGTACGAATACCCATCCCAAAGAATCTCCGTCCTCCAGTAAGAATATCCATTCCTGAGTAAGAATCTTCATCCCTGAGTAATCATCAACAATGTCTTTATTGTCTGCATAACAGTCTATGCGTTCCTTCCTTCCTTTCTTTCTTTCTTTCTTTCTTTCTTTCTTTCTTTCTTTCTTTCTTTCTTTCTTTCTTTCTTTCTTTCTTTCTTTCTTTCTTTCTTTCTTTCTTTCTTTCTTTCTTTCTTTCTTTCTTTCTTTCTTTCTTTCTTTCTTTCTTTCTTTCTTTCTTTCTTTCTTTCTTTCTTTCTTTCTTTCTTTCTTTCTTTCTTTCTTTCTTTCTTTCTTTCTTCCTTTCTTCCTTTCTTTCTTTCTTTATTTCTATCTATCTATCTATTCATCTATCTGACTGGCTGTCTGCTGTCTGTTTTTGTACGTTTGTCGCTCTAAATATATGCTGCTGTGTCAGCTATTGCGAATTTGACACAGCTGAATTCACAAGGAGATTATCAATGAGAAGCACTTGTGGAGCTTGGGAAATGATTCTTTTCTCAGTCTCAGTGGACCGATTTTCAAAGGCAGACTGAAAGTCATAAGCCATTAGCTGGCGTGTCGGTAACTAGCAATCTCTCACTTCGTGGCCCGGATTTAACGGCGTTGATGGTATATTATTGGAGGGACCTAGACCTCAAAATTTTAGTGAATATTCACACGATGGCTGAGAAAATGAACCACTGATAATCACCGGACATGAAAATTTAAGTTTCGCCCTAATGTGACGTATGGACACACAGAGTAACAACATACAATGAAAGATTCAAGAGAGGATGAAGATTAACATCAAGGACCCTTCAGTTCCCAACCAGGGAAAAGCCCCAGCGTCATTTTCCCAACATAACAAAGGCTGCCATCCGAGTCTCGACGCTACATTCCGCCGGAGAATGGTTGGATGGCTCTGTTCCTTTGAGAATCAGACTGAAATTGTTACCTGC
>NW_026780888.1:0-22188 GCF_030144855.1 Hypanus sabinus
CACTCACCCTTACACAGTCTAATCCCCCCCTTCACCCTTACACAGTCCAATCCCCCCTTCACCCTTACACAGTCTAATCCCTACCTTCACTCTTACACAGTCTAATCCCCCTTCACACTTACACAGTCTAATCCCCCCTTCAACCTTACACAGTCTAATCCCTCCATTCACCACTATGCAGTCTAATCCCCCTATTCACCACTATGCAGTCTAATCCCCCTTCACAACTACAGTCTAATCCCCCTTCACGCTTGCACAGTCTAATCCCCCCTTCACCCTTACACAGTCTAATCCCTCTTCACCCTTACACAGTATAGTCCCCCCTTCACCCTTACACAGTCTAATCCCTACCTTCACCCTTACACAGTCTAATCCCCCCTTCACCCTTACACAGTCTAATTCCCCTTCACCCTTTCACAGTCTAATCCCCCCTTCATCCTTACACAGTCTAATCCCCCTTCACCCTTACAGTCTAATCCCCCTTCACCCTTACACAGTATAGTCCCCAGTTCACCCTTACACAGTCTAATCCCCCCTTCACCCTTACACAGTCTAATCCCCCTTCACCCTTACACAGTATAGTCCCCCCTTCACCGTTATACAGTCTAATCCCCCCTTCAGCCTTACACAGTCTAATCCCCCTTCACCCTTGCACAGTATAACCCCACCTTCACCCTTACACAGTATAGTCCCCCCTTCACACTTACACAGTCTAATCCCCCCTTCACCCTTACACAGTCTAATACTCCATTCTCCCTTACAGTCTAATCCCCCCTTCACCCTTACACAGTCTAATCCCCCTTCACCCTTTCACAGTCTAATCCCCCCTTCACCCTTACACAGTCTAATCCCCCTTCACCCTTATACCGTCTAATTCCCGCTTCACCCTTACACAGTCTAATCCCCCATTCACCCTTACACAGTCTAATCCCCCTTTCACCCTTACACAGTCTAATCCCCCCTTCACCCTTACACAGTCTAATCCCTCACTCACCCTTACAGTCTAATCCCCCCATTCACCACTACACAGTTTAAACCCTCACTCACCCTTACACAGTCTAATCCCCCCTTCTCCCTTAAACAGTCCAATCCCCCCTTCACCCTTACACAGTCTAATCCCTACCTTCACTCTTACACAGTCTAATCCCCCTTCACACTTACACAGTCTAATCCCCCCTTCATCCTTTCACAGTCTAATGCCCCTTCACCCTTACACAGTCAAATCCCCCCACCTTTACACAGTCTAATCCCCCCTCACCGTTACAGAGTCCAATCCCCCTTCACCATTACACAGTCCAATCCCTCACTCACCCTTACACAGTCTAATCCCCCCCTTCACCCTTACACAGTCCAATCCCCCCTTCACCGTTACACAGTCTAATCCCTACCTTCACTCTTACACAGTCTAATCCCCCTTCACCCTTACACAGTCAAATCCCCCCACCTTTACACAGTCTAATCCCCCCTCACCGTTACAGAGTCCAATCCCCCCATTCACCACTACACAGTGTAATCCCCCCTCACCGTTACTCAGTCTAATCCCCCCTTCACCCTTTCACAGTTTAATCCCTCACTCACCCTTACACAGTCTAATCCCCCCTTCTCCCTTAAACAGTCCAATCCCCCCTTCACCCTTACACAGTCTAATCCCCCCTTCACCCTTACACAGTCTAATCCCCCCTTCACCGTTACACAGTCTAATCCCCCCTTCACCCTTACACAGTCTAATCCCTCACTCACCCTTACACAGTCTAATCCCCCCCTTCTCCCTTAAACAGTCCAATCCCCCCTTCACCCTTACACAGTCTAATCCCCCTTCACTCTTACACAGTCTAATCCCCCTTCACCCTTACACAGTCCAATCCCCCCTTCACCCTTACACAGTCTAATCCCCCCTTCACCGTTACACAGTCTAATCCCTCTTCACCCTTACACAGTATAGTCCCCCCTTCACCCTTACACAGTCTAATCCCTACCTTCACCCTTACACAGTCTAATCCCCCCTTCACCATTACGCAGTCCAATCCCTCACTCACCCTTACAGAGTCTAATCCCCCTTCACCATTACACAGTCCAATCCCTCACTCACCCTTACACAGTCTAATCCCCCCCTTCACCCTTACACAGTCCAATCCCCCCTGCAACCTTACACAGTCTAATCCCTCCATTCACCACTATGCAGTCTAATCCCCCTATTCACCACTATGCAGTCTAATCCCCCTTCACCACTACAGTCTAATCCCCCTTCACCCTTACACAGTCTAATCCCCCATTCACCCTTACACAGTTTAATCCCCCTTCACCCTTACACAGTCTAATCCCCACTTCACCCTTACACAGTCTAATCCCTACCTTCACTCTTACACAGTCTAATCCCCCTTCACCCTTACACAGTCTAATCCCCCCTTCACCCTTATACAGTTTAATCCCCCTTCACCCTTACACAGTCTAATCCCCCCTTCACCCTTACACAGTCTAATCCCTACCTTCACTCTTACACAGTCTAATCCCCCCTTCACCCTTACACAGTATAATCCCCCCTTCACCGTTACACAGTCTAATCCCTCTTCACCCTTACACAGTATAGTCCCCCCTTCACCCTTACACAGTCTAATCCCTACCTTCACCCTTACACAGTCTAATCCCCCCTTTACCATTACGCAGTCCAATCCCTCACTCACCCTTACAGAGTCTAATCCCCCTTCACCATTACACAGTCCAATCCCTCACTCACCCTTACACAGTCTAATCCCCCCCTTCACCCTTACACAGTCCAATCCCCCCTTCAACCTTACACAGTCTAATCCCTCCATTCACCACTATGCAGTCTAATCCCCCTATTCACCACTATGCAGTCTAATCCCCCTTCACGCTTGCACAGTCTAATCCCCCCCTTCACCCTTACACAGTCTAATCCCTCTTCACCCTTACACAGTATAGTCCCCCCTTCACCCTTACACAGTCTAATCCCTACCTTCACCCTTACACAGTCTAATCCCCCCTTCACCCTTACACAGTCTAATTCCCCTTCACCCTTTCACAGTCTAATCCCCCCTTCATCCTTACACAGTCTAATCCCCCTTCACCCTTACACAGTCTAATCCCCCTTCACCCTTACACAGTATAGTCCCCCCTTCACCCTTACACAGTCTAATCCCCCCTTCACCCTTACACAGTCTAATCCCCCTTCACCCTTACACAGTATAGTCCCCCCTTCACCGTTATACAGTCTAATCCCCCCTTCAGCCTTACACAGTCTAATCCCCCTTCACCCTTGCACAGTATAATCCCCCCTTCACCCTTACACAGTATAGTCCCCCCTTCACACTTACACAGTCTAATCCCCCCTTCACCCTTACACAGTCTAATACTCCATTATCCCTTACAGTCTAATCCCCCCTTCACCCTTACACAGTCTAATCCCCCTTCACCCTTTCACAGTCTAATCCCCCCTTCACCCTTACACAGTCTAATCCCCCTTCACCCTTATACCGTCTAATTCCCGCTTCACCCTTACACAGTCTAATCCCCCATTCACCCTTACACAGTCTAATCCCCCTTTCACCCTTACACAGTCTAATCCCCCCTTCACCCTTACACAGTTTAAACCCTCACTCACCCTTACACAGTCTAATCCCCCCTTCTCCCTTAAACAGTCCAATCCCCCCTTCACCCTTACACAGTCTAATCCCTACCTTCACTCTTACACAGTCTAATCCCCCTTCACACTTACACAGTCTAATCCCCCCTTCATCCTTTCACAGTCTAATGCCCCTTCACCCTTACACAGTCAAATCCCCCCACCTTTACACAGTCTTATCCCCCCTCACCGTTACAGAGTCCAATCCCCCCATTCACCACTACACAGTGTAATCCCCCCTCACCGTTACTCAGTCTAATCCCCCCTTCACCCTTTCACAGTTTAATCCCTCACTCACCCTTACACAGTCTAATCCCCCCTTCTCCCTTAAACAGTCCAATCCCCCCTTCACCCTTACACAGTCTAATCCCGACCTTCACCAACACAGTCGAATCCCCCCTCACCCTTACACAGTCTAACCCCCGCTTCACCATTACACAGTCCAATCCCTCACTCACCCTTGCACAGTCTAATCCCCCCTTCACCCTTACACAGTCTAATCCCCCCTTCACCGTTACACAGTCTAATCCCCCCTTCACCCTTACACAGTCTAATCCCTCACTCACCCTTACACAGTCTAATCCCCCCCTTCTCCCTTAAACAGTCCAATCCCCCCTTCACCCTTACACAGTCTAATCCCTACCTTCACTCTTACACAGTCTAATCCCCCTTCACACTTACACAGTCCAATCCCCCCTTCATCCTTTCACAGTCTAATGCCCCTTCACCCTTATACAGTCTAATCCCCTATTCACGCTTATACAGTCTAATTCCACCCTTCACCCTTACACAGTCTAATCCCCCCTCACCCTTACAGAGTCTAATCCCCCCTTCACCATTACACAGTCCAATCCCGCACTCACCCTTGCACACTAATCCCCCCTTCACCCTTACACAGTCTAATCTCCCCTTCACCCTTACACAGTCTAATCCCTACATTCTCCCTCACACAGTCTAATCCACCTTCACCCTTACTCAAATCCCCCTGTCACCCTTACACAGTCTAATCCCCCCTTCACCCTTACACAGTCTAATCCCACCTTCACTACTACATAGTCTAATCCCCCTTCGCCCTTACAGAGTCTAATCCCCCCTTCACCCTTACACAGACTAATCCCCCCTTCACCCTTACACAGTCTAATCCCCCTTCACCCTTACACAGTCTAATCCCCCCCTTCTCCCTTACACAGTCTAATCGCTCACTCACCCTTGCAGTCTAATCCCCCCATTCACCACTACGCAGTCTAATCCCCCTTCACCACTACACAGTCTATTCCCTCCTTAACCCTTACACAGTCTAATCCCCCCTTCACCCTTACACAGTCTAATCCCTCATTCACCCTTAGAGAGTCTAATCCCCCCTTCACCCTTAAACAGTCCAATCCCCCCTTCACCCTTACACAGTCTAATCCCTACCTTCAATCTTACATAGTCCAATTCCGCTTCACACTTACACAGTCTAATCCCCCCTTCACCCTTACACAGTCTAATCCCTCCATTCACCACTATGCAGTCTAATCCCCCTTCACCAGAACAGTCTAATCCCCCTTGACGCTTACACAGTCTAATCCCCCCTTCACCCTTACACAGTCTAATCCCTCTTCACCCTTACACAGTATAGTCCCCCCTTCACCCTTACACAGTCTAATCCCTACCTTCACCCTTACACAGTCTAATTCCCCTTCACCCTTTCACAGTCTAATCGCCCCTTCATCCTTCCACTGTCTAATCCCTCACTCACCCTTACACAGTCTAATCCCGCATTCACGCTTATACTTTCTAATCCCTCACTCACCCTTACACAGTCTAATCACCCCTTCACCCTTACACAGTCTAATCCCACCTTCACTACTACATAGTCTAATCCCCCTTCGCCCTTACAGAGTCTAATCCCCCCTTCACCCTTACACAGACTAATCCCCCCTTCACCCTTACACAGTCTAATCCCACTTCACCCTTACAGTCTAATCCCCCCCTTCTCCCTTACACAGTCTAATTTGCTCACTCACCCTTGCAGTCTAATCCCCCCATTCACCACTACGCAGTCTAATCCCCCTTCACCACTACACAGTCTAATCCCTCCTTAACCCTTACACAGTCTAATCCCCCCTTCACCCTTACACAGTCTAATCCCTCATTCACCCTTAGAGAGTCTAATCCCCCCTTCACCCTTAAACAGTCCAATCCCCCCTTCACCCTTACACAGTCTAATCCCTACCTTCAATCTTACATAGTCTAATTCCGCTTCACACTTACACAGTCTAATCCCCCCTTCACCCTTACACAGTCTAATCCCTCCATTCACCACTATGCAGTCTAATCCCCCTTCACCAGAACAGTCTAATCCCCCTTGACGCTTACACAGTCTAATCCCCCCTTCACCCTTACACAGTATAGTCCCCCCTTCACCCTTACACAGTCTAATCCCTACCTTCACCCTTACACAGTCTAATTCCCCTTCACCCTTTCACAGTCTAATCGCCCCTTCATCCTTCCACTGTCTAATCCCCCTTCAGCCTTACACAGTCTAATCCCTCTTCACCCTTACACAGTTTAGTCCCCCCTTCACCCTTACACAGTCTAATCCTCCCTTCACCCTTATACAGTCTAATCCTCCCTTCAGCCTTACACAGTCTAATCCCCCTTCACCCTTACACAGTATAATCCCCCCTTCACCCTTACACAGTATAGTCCCCCCTTCACCCTTACACAGTCTAATCCCCCCTTCACCCTTACACAGTCTAATACTCCATTCACCCTTACAGTCTAATCCCCCCTTCACCCTTACACAGTCTAATCCCACCTTCACCCTTACACAGACTAATCCCCCTTCACCCTTACACAGTCTAATCCCCCTTCACCCTTACACAGTCAAATCCCCCTTCACCCTTACACAGTCTAATCCCACTTCACCCTTACACAGTATAGTCCCCCCTTCACCCTTACACAGTCTAATCCGCCCTTCACCATTACACAGTCTAATCCCTCTCTCACCCTTACACAGTATAATCCCCCCTTCACCCTTACACAGTCTAATCCCCCCTTTACCCTGCGTAATCCAATCTCCCATTCACCCTTACACAGTCTATTCCCTACATTAACCCTTACACAGTCTAATCCCCATTTACCCTTACACAGTGAAATCACCCCACCCTTACACAGTCTAATTCCCCCTCACCGTTACAGAGTCCAATCCCCCCATTCACCACTACACAGTCTAATCCCCCCTCACCGTTACTCAGTCTAATCCCCCCTTCACCCTTTCACAGTTTAATCCCTCACTCACCCTTACACAGTCTAATCCCCCCTTCACCCTTAAACAGTCCAATCCCCCCTTCACCCTTACACAGTCTAATCCCTACCTTCACTCTTACACAGTCTAATCCCCCTTCACACTTACAGTCTAATACTCCATTCACCCTTACAGTCTAATCCCCCCTTCACCCTTACACAGTCTAATCCCCCTTCACCCTTACACAGTCTAATCCCACCTTCACTACTACATAGTCTAAACCCCCTTCGCCCTTACAGAGTCTAATCCCCCCTTCACCCTTACACAGACTAATCCCCCCTTCACCCTTACACAGTCTAAACCCCCTTCACCCTTACACAGTCTAATCCCCCCCTTCACCCTTACACAGTCTAATCCCTACCTTCACCAACACAGTCTAATTCCCCCTTCACCCTTACACAGTCTAATCCCACTTCACCCTTACACAGTATAGTCCCCCCTTCACCCTTACACAGTCTAATCCGCCCTTCACCATTACACAGTCTAATCCCTCTCTCACCCTTACACAGTATAATCCACCCTTCACCCTTCCACAGTCTAATCCCCCCTTTACCCTGCGTAATCCAATCTCCCATTCACCCATACAGTCTATTCCCTACATTCACGCTTATACAGTCTAATTCCACCCTTCACCCTTACACAGTTAAATCCCCCCACCTTTACACAGTCTAATCCCCCCTCACCGTTACAGAGTCCAATCCCCCCATTCACCACTACACGGTGTAATCCCCCCTCACCGTTACTCAGTCTAATCCCCCCTTCACCCTTTCACAGTTTAATCCCTCACTCACCCTTACACAGTCTAATCCCCCCTTCTCCCTTAAACAGTCCAATCCCCCCTTCACCTTTACACAGTCTAATCCCTACCTTCACCAACACAGTCGAATCCCCCCTCACCCTTGCACAGTCTAATCCCCCCTTCACCATTACACAGTCCAATCCCTCACTCACCGTTACAGAGTCCAATCCCCCCATTCACCACTACACAGTGTAATCCCCCCTTTACCCTGCGTAATCCAATCTCCCATTCACCCATACACAGTCTATTCCCTACATTCACGCTTATACAGTCTAATTCCACCCTTCACCCTTACACAGTCAAATCCCCCCACCTTTACACAGTCTAATCCCCCCTCACCGTTACAGAGTCCAATCCCCCCATTCACCACTACACAGTGTAATCCCCCCTCACCGTTACTCAGTCTAATCCCCCCTTCACCCTTTCAGTTTAATCCCTCACTCACCCTTACACAGTCTAATCCCCCCTTCTCCCTTAAACAGTCCAATCCCCCCTTCACCCTTACACAGTCTAATCCCTACCTTCACCAACACAGTCGAATCCCCCCTCACCCTTGCACAGTCTAATCCCTACCTTCACCCTTACACAGTCTAATCCTCCCTTCACCCTTATACAGTCTAATCCTCCCTTCAGCCTTACACAGTCTAATCCCCCTTCACCCTTACAGTATAATCCCCCCTTCACCCTTACACAGTATAGTCCCCCCTTCACCCTTACACAGTCTAATCCCCCCTTCACCCTTACACAGTCTAATACTCCATTCACCCTTACAGTCTAATCCCCCCTTCACCCTTACACAGTCTAATCCCCCTTCACCCTTACACAGTCAAATCCCCCTTCACCCTTACAGTCTAATCCCCCCCTTCACCTTTACACAGTTTAATCCCCCCTTCACCCTTACACAGTCTAATCCGCCCTTCACCATTACACAGTCTAATCCCTCTCTCACCCTTACACAGTATAATCCCCCCTTCACCCTTACACAGTCTAATCCCCCCTTTAGCCTGCGTAATCCAATCTCCCATTCACCCTTACACAGTCTATTCCCTACATTCACCCTTACACAGTCTAATCCCCATTTACCCTTACACAGTCAAATCCCCCCACCCTTACACAGTCTAATTCCCCCTCACCGTTACAGAGTCCAATCCCCCCATTCAGCACTACACAGTCTAATCCCCCCTCACCGTTACTCAGTCTAATCCCCCCTTCACCCTTTCACAGTTTAATCCCTCACTCACCCTTGCACAGTCTAATCCTGCATTCACGCTTATACTTTCTAATCCCTCACTCACCCTTACACAGTCTAATCCCCCCTTCACCCTTAAACAGTCCAATCCCCCCTTCACCCTTACACAGTCTAATCCCTACCTTCACTCTTACACAGTCTAATCCCCCTTCACACTTACAGTCTAATACTCCATTCACCCTTACAGTCTAATCCCCCCTTCACCCTTACACAGTCTAATCCCCCTTCACTCTTACACAGTCTAATCCCCCTTCACCCTTACACAGTCAAATCCCCCTTCACCCTTACAGTCTAATCCCCCCCTTCACCTTTACACAGTTTAATCCCCCCTTCACCCTGACACAGTCTAATCCCACTTCACCCTTACACAGTATAGTCCCCCCTTCACCCTTACACAGTCTAATCCGCCGTTCACTATTACACAGTCTAATCCCTCTCTCACCCTTACACAGCATAATCCCCACTTCACCCTTACACAGTCTAATCCCCCCTTTACCCTGCGTAATCCAATCTCCCATTCACCCTTACACAGTCTATTCCCTACATTCACGCTTATACAGTCTAATTCCACCCTTCACCCTTACACAGTCAAATCCCCCCACCTTTACACAGTCTAATCCCCCCTCACCGTTACAGAGTCCAATCCCCCCATTCACCACTACACAGTGTAATCCCCCCTCACCGTTACTCAGTCTAATCCCCCCTTCACCCTTTCACAGTTTAATCCCTCACTCACCCTTACACAGTCTAATCCCCCCTTCTCCCTTAAACAGTCCAATCCCCCCTTCACCCTTACACAGTCTAATCCCTACCTTCACCAACACAGTCTAATTCCCCCTTCACCCTTACACAGTCTAATCCCACTTCACCCTTACACAGTATAGTCCCCCCTTCACCCTTACACAGTCTAATCCGCCCTTCACCATTACACAGTCTAATCCCTCTCTCACCCTTACACAGTATAATCCACCCTTCACCCTTACACAGTCTAATCCCCCCTTTACCCTGCGTAATCCAATCTCCCATTCACCCATACACAGTCTATTCCCTACATTCACGCTTATACAGTCTAATTCCACCCTTCACCCTTACACAGTTAAATCCCCCCACCTTTACACAGTCTAATCCCCCCTCACCGTTACAGAGTCCAATCCCCCCACTCACCACTACACAGTGTAATCCCCCCTCACCCTTACACAGTCTAATCCCCCCTTCTCCCTTAAACAGTCCAATCCCCCCTTCACCCTTACACAGTCTAATCCCTACCTTCACCAACACAGTCGAAACCCCCCTCACCCTTGCACAGTCTAATCCCCCCTTCACCATTACACAGTCCAATCCCTCACTCACCGTTACAGAGTCCAATCCCCCCATTCACCACTACACAGTGTAATCCCCCCTCACCGTTACTCAGTCTAATCCCCCCTTCACCCTTTCACAGTTTAATCCCTCACTCACCCTTACACAGTCTAATCCCCCCTTCTCCCTTAAACAGTCCAATCCCCCCTTCACCCTTACACAGTCTAATCCCTACCTTCACCAACACAGTCTAATTCCCCCTTCACCCTTACACAGTCTAATCCGCCCTTCACCATTACACAGTCTAATCCCTCTCTCACCCTTACACAGTATAATCCCCCCTTCACCCTTACACAGTCTAATCCCCCCTTTACCCTGCGTAATCCAATCTCCCATTCACCCATACACAGTCTATTCCCTACATTCACGCTTATACAGTCTAATTCCACCCTTCACCCTTACACAGTCAAATCCCCCCACCTTTACACAGTCTAATCCCCCCTCACCGTTACAGAGTCCAATCCCCCCATTCACCACTACACAGTGTAATCCCCCCTCACCGTTACTCAGTCTAATCCCCCCTTCACCCTTTCACAGTTTAATCCCTCACTCACCCTTACACAGTCTAATCCCCCCTTCTCCCTTAAACAGTCCAATCCCCCCTTCACCCTTACACAGTCTAATCCCTACCTTCACCAACACAGTCGAATCCCCCCTCACCCTTGCACAGTCTAATCCCCCCTTCACCATTACACAGTCCAATCCCTCACTCACCCTTACACAGTCTAATCCCCCCTTCACCCTTACACAGTCTAATCCCCCCTTCACCGTTACACAGTCTAATCCCCCCTTCTCCCTTACACAGTCTAATCCCTCACTCACCCTTACAGTCTAATCCCCCCATTCACCACTACGCAGTCTAATCCCCCTTCACCACTACACAGTCTAATCCCCGCTTAACCCTTACACAGGCTAATCCCCCCTTCACCCTTACACAGTCTAATCCCTCACTCACCCTTACACAGTCTAATCCCCCCTTCTCCCTTAAACAGTCCAATCCCCCGTTCACCCTTACACAGTCTAATCCCTACCTTCACTCTTACACAGTCTAATCCCCCTTCACACTTACACAGTCCAATCCCCCCTTCATCCTTTCACAGTCTAATGCCCCTTCACCCGTATACAGTCTAATCCCCTATTCACGCTTATACAGTCTAATTCCACCCTTCACCCTTACACAGTCTAATCCCCCCTCACCCTTACAGTCTAATCCCCCCTTCACCATTACACAGTCCAATCCCGCACTCACCCTTGCACACTAATCCCCCCTTCACCCTTACACAGTCTAATCCCCCCTTCACCCTTACACAAATCCCCCTGTCACCCTTACACAGTCTAATCCCCCCTTCACCCTTACACAGTCTAATCCCACCTTCACTACTACATAGTCTAATCCCCCTTCACCCTTACAGTGTCTAATCCCCCCTTCACCCTTACACAGACTAATCCCCCCTTCACCCTTACACAGTCTAATCCCCCTTCACCCTTACACAGTCTAATCCCCCCTTCTCCCTTACACAGTCTAATCCCTCACTCACCCTTAGAGAGTCTAATCCCCCCTTCACCCTTAAACAGTCCAATCTCCCCTTCACCCTTACACAGTCTAATCCCGACCTTCACTCTTACACAGTATAGTCCCCCCTTCACCCTTACACAGTCTAATCCCTACCTTCACCCTTACACAGTCTAATCCCCACTTCACCATTATGCAGTCCAATCCCTCACTCACCCTTACAGAGTCTAATCCCTCACTCACCCTTACACAGTCTAATCCCCCCTTCTCCCTTAAACAGTCCAATCCCCCCTTCACCCTTACACAGTCTAATCCCTACCTTCACTCTTACACAGTCTAATCCCCCTTCACACTTACACAGTCCAATCCCCCCTTCATCCTTTCACAGTCTAATGCCCCTTCACCCTTATACAGTCTAATCCCTATTCACGCTTATACAGTCTAATTCCACCCTTCACCCTTACACAGTCTAATCCCCCCTCACCCTTACAGTCTAATCCCCCCTTCACCATTACACAGTCCAATCCCGCACTCACCCTTGCACACTAATCCCCCCTTCACCCTTACACAGTCTAATCCCCCCTTCACCCTTACACAGTCTAATCCCTACATTCTCCCTTACACAGTCTAATCCACCTTCACCCTTACTCAAATCCCCCTGTCACCCTTACACAGTCTAATCCCCCCTTCACCCTTACACAGTCTAATCCCACCTTCACTACTACATAGTCTAATCCCCCTTCACCCTTACAGTGTCTAATCCCCCCTTCACCCTTACACAGACTAATCCCCCCTTCACCCTTACACAGTCTAATCCCGCTTCACCCTTACACAGTCTATTCCCCCCCTTCTCCCTTACACAGTCTAATCCCTCACTCACCCTTACAGTCTAATCCCCCCATTCATCACTACGCAGTCTAAACCCCCTTCACCACTACACAGTCTAGTTCCCCATTCACTATTACACAGTCTGATCCTCCCTTCACCCTTATACAGTCTAATGCTCCTTCACCCTTATACAGTCTAATCCCCCTTCACCCTTACACAGTCTAATCCCCCCTTCACCCTTACACAGTCTAATCCCTACATTCTCCCTAACACAGTCTAATCCACCTTCACCCTTGCTGAAATCCCCCTGTCACCCTTACACAGTCTAATCCCCCTTCACCCTTACACAGTTTAATCCCCCTTCACCCTTACACAGTCTAATCCCCCCTTCACCCTTACACAGTTTAATCCCCCTTCACCCTTACACAGTCTAATCCCCCCTTCACCCTTACACAGTCTAATCCCTACCTTCACTCTTACACAGTCTAATCCCCCTTCACACTTACACAGTCTAATCCCCCCTTCACCCTTACACAGTCTAATCCCCCTTCACCCTTCCACAGTATAATCCCCCCTTCACCGTTACACAGTCTAATGCCTCTTCACCCTTACACAGTATAGTCCCCCCTTCACCCTTACACAGTCTAATCCCCCCTTCACCATTACACAGTCCAATCCCTCACTCACCCTTACAGAGTCTAATCCCCTTCACCATTACACAGTCTAATCCCCCCTTCACCATTACACAGTCTAATCCCTCACTCACCCTTACACAGTCTAATCCCCCCCTTCACCCTTACACAGTCCAATCCCCCCTTCACCCTTACACAGTCTAATCCCTCCATTCACCACTATGCAGTCTAATCCCCCTATTCACCACTATGCAGTCTAATCCCCCTTCACCACGACAGTCTAATCCCCCTTCACGCTTACACAGTCTAATCCCCCCTTCACCCTTACACAGTTTAATCCCCCTTCACCCTTACACAGTCTAATCCCCACTTCACCCTTACACAGTCTAATCCCTACCTTCACTCTTACACAGTCTAATCCCCCTTCACCCTTACACAGTCTAATCCCCCCTTCACCCTTACACAGTTTAATCCCCCTTCACCCTTACACAGTCTAATCCCCCCTTCACCCTTACACAGTCTAATCCCCACTTCACCCTTACACAGTCTAATCCCTACCTTCACTCTTACACAGTCTAATCCCCCTTCACACTTACACAGTCTAATCCCCCCTTCACCCTTACACAGTCTAATCCCCATTCACCCTTCCACAGTATAATCCCCCCTTCACCGTTACACAGTCTAATCCCTCTTCACCCTTACACAGTATAGTCCCCCCTTCACCCTTACACAGTCTAATCCCTACCTTCACCCTTACACAGTCTAATCCCCCCTTTACCATTACGCAGTCCAATCCCTCACTCACCCTTACAGAGTCTAATCCCCCTTCACCATTACACAGTCCAATCCCTCACTCACCCTTACACAGTCTAATCCCCCCTTCACCGTTACACAGTCTAATCCCTCTTCACCCTTACACAGTATAGTCCCCCCTTCACCCTTACACCGTCTAATCCCTACCTTCACCCTTACACAGTCTAATCCCCCCTTCACCCTTACACAGTCTAATTCCCCTTCACCCTTTCACAGTCTAATCCCCCCTTCATCCTTAAACAGTCTAATTCCTACCTTCACCAACACAGTCTAATTCCCCCTTCACCCTTACACAGTCTAATCCCACTTCACCCTTACACAGTATAGTCCCCCCTTCACCCTTACACAGTCTAATCCGCCCTTCACCATTACACAGTCTAATCCCTCTCTCACCCTTACACAGTATAATCCACCCTTCACCCTTACACAGTCTAATCCCCCCTTTACCCTGCGTAATCCAATCTCCCATTCACCCATACACAGTCTATTCCCTACATTCACGCTTATACAGTCTAATTCCACCCTTCACCCTTACACAGTTAAATCCCCCCACCTTTACACAGTCTAATCCCCCCTCACCGTTACAGAGTCCAATCCCCCCATTCACCACTACACAGTGTAATCCCCCCTCACCCTTACACAGTCTAATCCCCCCTTCTCCCTTAAACAGTCCAATCCCCCCTTCACCCTTACACAGTCTAATCCCTACCTTCACCAACACAGTCGAATCCCCCCTCACCCTTGCACAGTCTAATCCCCCCTTCACCATTACACAGTCCAATCCCTCACTCACCGTTACAGAGTCCAATCCCCCCATTCACCACTACACAGTGTAATCCCCCCTCACCGTTACTCAGTCTAATCCCCCCTTCACCCTTTCACAGTTTAATCCCTCACTCACCCTTACACAGTCTAATCCCCCCTTCTCCCTTAAACAGTCCAATCCCCCCTTCACCCTTACACAGTCTAATCCCTACCTTCACCAACACAGTCTAATTCCCCCTTCACCCTTACACAGTCTAATCCGCCCTTCACCATTACACAGTCTAATCCCTCTCTCACCCTTACGCAGTATAATCCCCCCTTCACCCTTACACAGTCTAATCCCCCCTTTACCCTGCGTAATCCAATCTCCCATTCACCCATACACAGTCTATTCCCTACATTCACGCTTATACAGTCTAATTCCACCCTTCACCCTTACACAGTCAAATCCCCCCACCTTTACACAGTCTAATCCCCCCTCACCGTTACAGAGTCCAATCCCCCCATTCACCACTACACAGTGTAATCCCCCGTCACCGTTACTCAGTCTAATCCCCCCTTCACTCTTACACAGTCTAATCCCCCTTCACACTTACACAGTCTAATCCCCCCTTCAACCTTACACAGTCTAATCCCTCCATTCACCACTATGCAGTCTAATCCCCCTATTCACCACTATGCAGTCTAATCCCCCTTCACAACTACAGTCTAATCCCCCTTCACGCTTGCACAGTCTAATCCCCCCTTCACCCTTACACAGTCTAATCCCTCTTCACCCTTACACAGTATAGTCCCCCATTCACCCTTACACAGTCTAATCCCCCCTTCACCCTTACACAGTCTAATCCCCCCTTCACCCTTACACAGTTTAATCCCCCTTCACCCTTACACAGTCTAATCCCCCCTTCACCCTTACACAGTCTAATCCCTACCTTCACTCTTACACAGTCTAATCCCCCTTCACACTTACACAGTCTAATCCCCCCTTCACCCTTACACAGTCTAATCCCCCTTCACCCTTCCACAGTATAATCCCCCCTTCACCGTTACACAGTCTAATCCCTCTTCACCCTTACACAGTATAGTCCCCCCTTCACCCTTACACAGTCTAATCCCTACCTTCACCCTTACACAGTCTAATCCCCCCTTTACCATTACGCAGTCCAATCCCTCACTCACCCTTACAGAGTCTAATCCCCCTTCACCATTACACAGTCCAATCCCTCACTCACCCTTACACAGTCTAATCCCCCCTTCACCGTTACACAGTCTAATCCCTCTTCACCCTTACACAGTATAGTCCCCCCTTCACCCTTACACAGTCTAATCCCTACCTTCACCCTTACACAGTCTAATCCCCCCCTCACCCTTACAGTCTAATTCCCCTACACCCTTTCACAGTCTAATCCCCCCTTCATCCTTACACAGTCTAATCCCCCTTCACCCTTACACAGTCTAATCCCCCTTCACCCTTACACAGTATAGTCCCCCCTTCACCGTTATACAGTCTAATCCCCCCTTCAGCCTTACACAGTCTAATCCCCCTTCACGCTTGCACAGTATAATCCCCCCTTTACCCTTACACAGTATAGTCCCCCCTTCACACTTACACAGTCTAATCCCCCCTTCACCCTTACACAGTCTAATACTCCATTCACCCTTACAGTCTAATCCCCCCTTCACCCTTACACAGTCTAATCCCCCTTCACCCTTTCACAGTCTAATCCCCCCCTTCTCCCTTACACAGTCTAATCCCCCCTTCACCCTTACACAGTCTAATCCCCCTTCACCCTTTCACAGTCTAATCCCCCCCTTCTCCCTTACACAGTCTAATCCCCCCTTTACCCTGCGTAATCCAATCTCCCATTCACCCATACACAGTCTATTCCCTACATTCACGCTTATACAGTCTAATTCCACCCTTCACCCTTACACAGTCAAATCCCCCCACCTTTACACAGTCTAATCCCCCCTCACCGTTACAGAGTCCAATCCCCCCATTCACCACTACACAGTGTAATCCCCCCTCACCGTTACTCAGTCTAATCCCCCCTTCACCCTTTCACAGTTTAATCCCTCACTCACCCTTACACAGTCTAATCCCCCCTTCTCCCTTAAACAGTCCAATCCCCCCTTCACCCTTACACAGTCTAATCCCTACCTTCACCAACACAGTCGAATCCCCCCGCACCCTTGCGCAGTCTAATCCCCCCTTCACCATTACACAGTCCAATCCCTCACTCACCCTTACACAGTCTAATCCCCCCTTCACCCTTACACAGTCTAATCCCCCCTTCACCGTTACACAGTCTAATCCCCCCTTCTCCCTTACACAGTCTAATCCCTCACTCACCCTTACAGTCTAATCCCCCCATTCACCACTACGCAGTCTAATCCCCCCCTTCTCCCTTAAACAGTCTAATCCCCCTTCACACTTACACAGTCCAATCCCCCCTTCATCCTTTCACAGTCTAATCCCCCTTCACCCTTATACAGTCTAATCCCCTATTCACGCTTATACAGTCTAATTCCACCCTTCACCCTTACACAGTCTAATCCCCCCTCACCCTTACAGAGTCTAATCCCCCCTTCACCATTACACAGTCCAATCCCGCACTCACCCTTGCACACTAATCCCCCCTTCACCCTTACACAGTCTAATCCCCCCTTCACCCTTACACAGTCTAATCCCTACATTCTCCCTTACACAGTCTAATCCACCTTCACCCTTACTCAAATCCCCCTGTCACCCTTACACAGTCTAATCCCCCCTTCACCCTTACACAGTCTAATCCCACCTTCACTACTACATAGTCTAATCCCCCTTCACCCTTACAGAGTCTAATCCCCCCTTCACCCTTACACAGACTAATCCCCCCTTCACCCTTACACAGTCTAATCCCCCTTCACCCTTACACAGTCTAATCCCCCCCTTCTCCCTTACACAGTCTAATCCCTCACTCACCCTTACAGTCTAATCCCCCCATTCATCACTACGCAGTCTAATCCCCCTTCACCACTACACAGTCTAGTTCCCCATTCACTATTACACAGTCTGATCCTCCCTTCACCCTTTCACAGTCTAATGCTCCTTCACCCTTATACAGTCTAATCCCCCTTCACCCTTACACAGTCTAATCCCTACATTCTCCCTAACACAGTCTAATCCACCTTCACCCTTGCTGAAATCCCCCTGTCACCCTTACACAGTCTAATCCCCCCTTCACCCTTACACAGTCAAATCCCCCCACCTTTACACAGTCTAATCCCCCCTCACCGTTACAGAGTCCAATCCCCCCATTCACCACTACACAGTGTAATCCCCCCTCACCGTTACTCAGTCTAATCCCCCCTTCACCCTTTCAGTTTAATCCCTCACTCACCCTTACACAGTCTAATCCCCCCTTCTCCCTTAAACAGTCCAATCCCCCCTTCACCCTTACACAGTCTAATCCCTACCTTCACCAACACAGTCGAATCCCCCCTCACCCTTGCACAGTCTAATCCCTACCTTCACCCTTACACAGTCTAATCCTCCCTTCACCCTTATACAGTCTAATCCTCCCTTCAGCCTTACACAGTCTAATCCCCCTTCACCCTTACAGTATAATCCCCCCTTCACCCTTACACAGTATAGTCCCCCCTTCACCCTTACACAGTCTAATCCCCCCTTCACCCTTACACAGTCTAATACTCCATTCACCCTTACAGTCTAATCCCCCCTTCACCCTTACACAGTCTAATCCCCCTTCACCCTTACACAGTCAAATCCCCCTTCACCCTTACAGTCTAATCCCCCCCTTCACCTTTACACAGTTTAATCCCCCCTTCACCCTTACACAGTCTAATCCGCCCTTCACCATTACACAGTCTAATCCCTCTCTCACCCTTACACAGTATAATCCCCCCTTCACCCTTACACAGTCTAATCCCCCCTTTAGCCTGCGTAATCCAATCTCCCATTCACCCTTACACAGTCTATTCCCTACATTCACCCTTACACAGTCTAATCCCCATTTACCCTTACACAGTCAAATCCCCCCACCCTTACACAGTCTAATTCCCCCTCACCGTTACAGAGTCCAATCCCCCCATTCAGCACTACACAGTCTAATCCCCCCTCACCGTTACTCAGTCTAATCCCCCCTTCACCCTTTCACAGTTTAATCCCTCACTCACCCTTGCACAGTCTAATCCTGCATTCACGCTTATACTTTCTAATCCCTCACTCACCCTTACACAGTCTAATCCCCCCTTCACCCTTAAACAGTCCAATCCCCCCTTCACCCTTACACAGTCTAATCCCTACCTTCACTCTTACACAGTCTAATCCCCCTTCACACTTACAGTCTAATACTCCATTCACCCTTACAGTCTAATCCCCCCTTCACCCTTACACAGTCTAATCCCCCTTCACCCTTACACAGTCTAATCCCCCTTCACCCTTACACAGTCAAATCCCCCTTCACCCTTACAGTCTAATCCCCCCCTTCACCTTTACACAGTTTAATCCCCCCTTCACCCTGACACAGTCTAATCCCACTTCACCCTTAGACAGTATAGTCCCCCCTTCACCCTTACACAGTCTAATCCGCCGTTCACTATTACACAGTCTAATCCCTCTCTCACCCTTACACAGCATAATCCCCACTTCACCCTTACACAGTCTAATCCCCCCTTTACCCTGCGTAATCCAATCTCCCATTCACCCTTACACAGTCTATTCCCTACATTCACGCTTATACAGTCTAATTCCACCCTTCACCCTTACACAGTCAAATCCCCCCACCTTTACACAGTCTAATCCCCCCTCACCGTTACAGAGTCCAATCCCCCCATTCACCACTACACAGTGTAATCCCCCCTCACCGTTACTCAGTCTAATCCCCCCTTCACCCTTTCACAGTTTAATCCCTCACTCACCCTTACACAGTCTAATCCCCCCTTCTCCCTTAAACAGTCCAATCCCCCCTTCACCCTTACACAGTCTAATCCCTACCTTCACCAACACAGTCTAATTCCCCCTTCACCCTTACACAGTCTAATCCCACTTCACCCTTACACAGTATAGTCCCCCCCTTCACCCTTACACAGTCTAATCCGCCCTTCACCATTACACAGTCTAATCCCTCTCTCACCCTTACACAGTATAATCCACCCTTCACCCTTACACAGTCTAATCCCCCCTTTACCCTGCCTAATCCAATCTCCCATTCACCCATACACAGTCTATTCCCTACATTCACGCTTATACAGTCTAATTCCACCCTTCACCCTTACACAGTTAAATCCCCCCACCTTTACACAGTCTAATCCCCCCTCACCGTTACAGAGTCCAATCCCCCCATTCACCACTACACAGTGTAATCCCCCCTCACCCTTACACAGTCTAATCCCCCCTTCTCCCTTAAACAGTCCAATCCCCCCTTCACCCTTACACAGTCTAATCCCTACCTTCACCAACACAGTCGAAACCCCCCTCACCCTTGCACAGTCTAATCCCCCCCTTCACCATTACACAGTCCAATCCCTCACTCACCGTTACAGAGTCCAATCCCCCCATTCACCACTACACAGTGTAATCCCCCCTCACCGTTACTCAGTCTAATCCCCCCTTCACCCTTTCACAGTTTAATCCCTCACTCACCCTTACACAGTCTAATCCCCCCTTCTCCCTTAAACAGTCCAATCCCCCCTTCACCCTTACACAGTCTAATCCCTACCTTCACCAACACAGTCTAATTCCCCCTTCACCCTTACACAGTCTAATCCGCCCTTCACCATTACACAGTCTAATCCCTCTCTCACCCTTACACAGTATAATCCCCCCTTCACCCTTACACAGTCTAATCCCCCCTTTACCCTGCGTAATCCAATCTCCCATTCACCCATACACAGTCTATTCCCTACATTCACGCTTATACAGTCTAATTCCACCCTTCACCCTTACACAGTCAAATCCCCCCACCTTTACACAGTCTAATCCCCCCTCACCGTTACAGAGTCCAATCCCCCCATTCACCACTACACAGTGTAATCCCCCTCACCGTTACTCAGTCTAATCCCCCCTTCACCCTTTCACAGTTTAATCCCTCACTCACCCTTACACAGTCTAATCCCCCCTTCTCCCTTAAACAGTCCAATCCCCCCTTCACCCTTACACAGTCTAATCCCTACCTTCACCAACACAGTCGAATCCCCCCTCACCCTTGCACAGTCTAATCCCCCCTTCACCATTACACAGTCCAATCCCTCACTCACCCTTACACAGTCTAATCCCCCCTTCACCCTTACACAGTCTAATCCCCCCTTCACCGTTACACAGTCTAATCCCCCCTTCTCCCTTACACAGTCTAATCCCTCACTCACCCTTACAGTCTAATCCCCCCATTCACCACTACGCAGTCTAATCCCCCTTCACCACTACACAGTCTAATCCCCGCTTAACCCTTACACAGGCTAATCCCCCCTTCACCCTTACACAGTCTAATCCCTCACTCACCCTTACACAGTCTAATCCCCCCTTCTCCCTTAAACAGTCCAATCCCCCGTTCACCCTTACACAGTCTAATCCCTACCTTCACTCTTACACAGTCTAATCCCCCTTCACACTTACACAGTCCAATCCCCCCTTCATCCTTTCACAGTCTAATGCCCCTTCACCCGTATACAGTCTAATCCCCTATTCACGCTTATACAGTCTAATTCCACCCTTCACCCTTACACAGTCTAATCCCCCCTCACCCTTACAGTCTAATCCCCCCTTCACCATTACACAGTCCAATCCCGCACTCACCCTTGCACACTAATCCCCCCTTCACCCTTACACAGTCTAATCCCCCCTTCACCCTTACACAAATCCCCCTGTCACCCTTACACAGTCTAATCCCCCCTTCACCCTTACACAGTCTAATCCCACCTTCACTACTACATAGTCTAATCCCCCTTCACCCTTACAGTGTCTAATCCCCCCTTCACCCTTACACAGACTAATCCCCCCTTCACCCTTACACAGTCTAATCCCCCTTCACCCTTACACAGTCTAATCCCCCCTTCTCCCTTACACAGTCTAATCCCTCACTCACCCTTAGAGAGTCTAATCCCCCCTTCACCCTTACACAGTCTAATCCCGACCTTCACTCTTACACAGTATAGTCCCCCCTTCACCCTTACACAGTCTAATCCCTACCTTCACCCTTACACAGTCTAATCCCCACTTCACCATTATGCAGTCCAATCCCTCACTCACCCTTACAGAGTCTAATCCTCACTCACCCTTACACAGTCTAATCCCCCCT
>NW_026780889.1:0-7500 GCF_030144855.1 Hypanus sabinus
CCGGGCAACTGGTTAACCGGCAGTTCTCGGACGGCTCGTTAGCCGTGCCGACCGACCCCCCCGGCCGTGCGGTGGAGCAAGACAACAGTCCCCGGGCGGGCAATCGAGTTCCCGACCGGGCCCTGGCAGATCGTTAACCGGCCCGACCGGGACAAGTCGTTAACCAACTTCGGCGTGACAAATGGTTAACCGGCCCGGCCGGGACAAGTCGTTAACCAACTTCGGCGTGACAAATGGTTAACCGGCCCGGCCCGGACAAGTCGTTAACCGACGTCGGCGTGACAAATGGTTAACCGGCCGGGCCGGGACAAGTCGTTAACCAGACCCGAGCCGGCACTTCGGTAACCGACCGGGTCCGGTGCTGTCATGCAGAACAGGACAGAGACTTAGGCAGCGGCCCGGCGCGGACAGTTCTTCCGTTCGCCGGCTCGGTGACAATTGGTTAACCGACCGGGCTCAGGCAAATCGTTAACCGACGTCGGCGTGACAAATGGTTAACCGGCTCGGCCGGGACAAGTCGTTAACCAACTTCGGCGTGACAAATGGTTAACCGGCCCGGCCGGGACAAGTCGTTAACCAGACCCCAGCAGGCACTGCGGTAACCGACCGGGTCCGGTGCTGACATGCAGAACAGGACAAAGACTTGGGCAGCGGCCCGGCGCGGACAGTTCTTCCGTTCGCCGGCTCGGTGACAATTGGTTAACCGACCGGGCTCAGGCAAATCGTTAACCGACGTCGGCGAGACAAATGGTTAACCGGCTCGGCCGGGACAAGTCGTTAACCAACTTCGGCGTGACAAATGGTTAACCGGCCCGGCCGGGACAAGTCGTTAACCAGACCCCAGCCGGCACTGCGGTAACCGACCGGGTCCGGTGCTGACATGCAGAACAGGACAGAGACTTAGGCAGCGGCCCGGCGCGGACAGTTCTTCCGTTCGCCGGCTCGTGACAATTGGTTAACCGACCGGGCTCAGGCAAATCGTTAACCGACTTCGGCGAGACAAATGGTTAACCGGCTCGGCCGGGACAAGTCGTTAACCAACTTCGGCGTGACAAATGGTTAACCGGCCCGGCCGGGACAAGTCGTTAACCAGACCCCAGCCGGCACTGCGGTAACCGACCGGGTCCGGTGCTGACATGCAGAACAGGACAGAGACTTAGGCAGCGGCCCGGCGCGGACAGTTCTTCCGTTCGCCGGCTCGTGACAATTGGTTAACCGACCGGGCTCAGGCAAATCGTTAACCGACTTCGGCGAGACAAATGGTTAACCGGCTCGGCCGGGACAAGTCGTTAACCAACTTCGGCGTGACAAATGGTTAACCGGCCCGGCCGGGACAAGTCGTTAACCAGACCCCAGCCGGCACTGCGGTAACCGACCGGGTCCGGTGCTGACATGCAGAACAGGACAGAGACTTAGGCAGCGGCCCGGCGCGGACAGTTCTTCCGTTCGCCGGCTCGTGACAATTGGTTAACCGACCGGGCTCAGGCAAATCGTTAACCGACTTCGGCGAGACAAATGGTTAACCGGCTCGGCCGGGACAAGTCGTTAACCAACTTCGGCGTGACAAATGGTTAACCGGCCCGGCCGGGACAAGTCGTTAACCAGACCCCAGCCGGCACTGCGGTAACCGACCGGGTCCGGTGCTGACATGCAGAACAGGACAGAGACTTAGGCAGCGGCCCGGCGCGGACAGTTCTTCCGTTCGCCGGCTCGTGACAATTGGTTAACCGACCGGGCTCAGGCAAATCGTTAACCGACTTCGGCGAGACAAATGGTTAACCGGCTCGGCCGGGACAAGTCGTTAACCAACTTCGGCGTGACAAATGGTTAACCGGCCCGGCCGGGACAAGTCGTTAACCAGACCCGAGCCGGCACTGCGGTGACCGACCGGGACCGGTGCTGACATGCAGAACAGGACAAAGACTTAGGCAGCGGCCCGGCGCGGACAGTTCTTCCGTTCGCGCCGGCTCGTGACAATTGGTTAACCGGCCCGGCTGGGACAAATCGTTAACCGACGTCGGCGAGACAAATGGTTAACCGGCTCGGCCGGGACAAGTCGTTAACCAACTTCGGCGTGACAAATGGTTAACCGGCCCGGCCGGGACAAGTCGTTAACCAGACCCCAGCAGGCACTGCGGTAACCGACCGGGTCCGGTGCTGACATGCAGAACAGGACAAAGACTTGGGCAGCGGCCCGGCGCGGACCGTTCTTCCGTTCGCCGGCTCGGTGACAATTGGTTAACCGACCGGGCTCAGGCAAATCGTTAACCGACTTCGGCGAGACAAATGGTTAACCGGCCCGGCCGGGACAAGTCGTTAACCAGACCCGAGCCGGCACTGCGGTGACCGACCGGGACCGGTGCTGACATGCAGAACAGGACAGAGACTTAGGCAGCGGCCCGGCGCGGACAGTTCTTCCGTTCGCCGGCTCGTGACAATTGGTTAACCGACCGGGCTCAGGCAAATCGTTAACCGACTTCGGCGAGACAAATGGTTAACCGGCTCGGCCGGGACAAGTCGTTAACCAACTTCGGCGTGACAAATGGTTAACCGGCCCGGCCGGGACAAGTCGTTAACCAGACCCCAGCCGGCACTGCGGTAACCGACCGGGTCCGGTGCTGACATGCAGAACAGGACAGAGACTTAGGCAGCGGCCCGGCGCGGACAGTTCTTCCGTTCGCCGGCTCGTGACAATTGGTTAACCGACCGGGCTCAGGCAAATCGTTAACCGACTTCGGCGAGACAAATGGTTAACCGGCTCGGCCGGGACAAGTCGTTAACCAACTTCGGCGTGACAAATGGTTAACCGGCCCGGCCGGGACAAGTCGTTAACCAGACCCCAGCCGGCACTGCGGTAACCGACCGGGTCCGGTGCTGACATGCAGAACAGGACAGAGACTTAGGCAGCGGCCCGGCGCGGACAGTTCTTCCGTTCGCCGGCTCGTGACAATTGGTTAACCGACCGGGCTCAGGCAAATCGTTAACCGACTTCGGCGAGACAAATGGTTAACCGGCTCGGCCGGGACAAGTCGTTAACCAACTTCGGCGTGACAAATGGTTAACCGGCCCGGCCGGGACAAGTCGTTAACCAGACCCCAGCCGGCACTGCGGTAACCGACCGGGTCCGGTGCTGACATGCAGAACAGGACAGAGACTTAGGCAGCGGCCCGGCGCGGACAGTTCTTCCGTTCGCCGGCTCGTGACAATTGGTTAACCGACCGGGCTCAGGCAAATCGTTAACCGACTTCGGCGAGACAAATGGTTAACCGGCTCGGCCGGGACAAGTCGTTAACCAACTTCGGCGTGACAAATGGTTAACCGGCCCGGCCGGGACAAGTCGTTAACCAGACCCGAGCCGGCACTGCGGTGACCGACCGGGACCGGTGCTGACATGCAGAACAGGACAAAGACTTAGGCAGCGGCCCGGCGCGGACAGTTCTTCCGTTCGCGCCGGCTCGTGACAATTGGTTAACCGGCCCGGCTGGGACAAATCGTTAACCGACGTCGGCGAGACAAATGGTTAACCGGCTCGGCCGGGACAAGTCGTTAACCAACTTCGGCGTGACAAATGGTTAACCGGCCCGGCCGGGACAAGTCGTTAACCAGACCCCAGCAGGCACTGCGGTAACCGACCGGGTCCGGTGCTGACATGCAGAACAGGACAAAGACTTGGGCAGCGGCCCGGCGCGGACCGTTCTTCCGTTCGCCGGCTCGGTGACAATTGGTTAACCGACCGGGCTCAGGCAAATCGTTAACCGACTTCGGCGAGACAAATGGTTAACCGGCCCGGCCGGGACAAGTCGTTAACCAGACCCGAGCCGGCACTGCGGTGACCGACCGGGACCGGTGCTGACATGCAGAACAGGACAAAGACTTAGGCAGCGGCCCGGCGCGGACAGTTCTTCCGTTCGCGCCGGCTCGTGACAATTGGTTAACCGGCCCGGCTGGGACAAATCGTTAACCGACGTCGGCGAGACAAATGGTTAACCGGCTCGGCCGGGACAAGTCGTTAACCAACTTCGGCGTGACAAATGGTTAACCGGCCCGGCCGGGACAAGTCGTTAACCAGACCCCAGCAGGCACTGCGGTAACCGACCGGGTCCGGTGCTGACATGCAGAACAGGACAAAGACTTGGGCAGCGGCCCGGCGCGGACAGTTCTTCCGTTCGCCGGCTCGGTGACAATTGGTTAACCGACCGGGCTCAGGCAAATCGTTAACCGACGTCGGCGAGACAAATGGTTAACCGGCTCGGCCGGGACAAGTCGTTAACCAACTTCGGCGTGACAAATGGTTAACCGGCCCGGCCGGGACAAGTCGTTAACCAGACCCCAGCCGGCACTGCGGTAACCGACCGGGTCCGGTGCTGACATGCAGAACAGGACAGAGACTTAGGCAGCGGCCCGGCGCGGACAGTTCTTCCGTTCGCCGGCTCGTGACAATTGGTTAACCGACCGGGCTCAGGCAAATCGTTAACCGACGTCGGCGAGACAAATGGTTAACCGGCCCGGCCGGGACAAGTCGTTAACCAGTCCCGAGCCGGCTCTGCGGTAACCGACCGGGTCCGGTGCTGACGGGCAGAACAGGACAAAGACTTAGGCAGCAGCCCGGCGCGAACAGTTCTTCCGTTCCCCGGCTCGTGACGATTGGTTAACCGACCTCCGGTCCACCCTCCGAAAGTGCCGCCCCTCGGTCCGAACGTCGCTCCCAACACGTCCCCCGGCTGCTCCCCGCCGCGGGACCTTGTAGGTTTTGAATTCGGCGGAAGCCGTAGTTTTGGCCGAGCGCCATAACACGAGCCCTAGCCCCAGCCCAAGCCCTAACCCATATCCTAGCCCTAGCCCTAACCCTAACCCTAACCCCAGCCGTAACCCTAACCCAGGCCCTAACCCTAACGCTAACCCTAACCCCCGCCCTAACCCTAAACCTAACCCCAGCCCTAACCCTGAACCTAACCCTAACCCTAGACCTAACCCCAGCCCTAACCCTAGCCCTGGCCCTAACCCTAACCCTAAACCTGGCCCGAACCCAATCCCCGGGCGGGCAATCGGTTTGCCCGACCGGGCCCTGGCAAATCGTTAACCAACGTCGGCGAGACAAATCGTTAACCAACGTCGGCGAGACAAGTCGTTAACCAGCCCGGCCGGGACAAGTCGGTAACCAACGTCGGCGAGACAAGTCGTTAACCAACGTCGGCGAGACAAGTCGTTAACCAGCCCGGCCGGGACAAGTCGTTAACCAACCCTAATGCGGCGGGACTTGGAATAATTTCGACGTCTGCCGAGGACTGCGATGGGCGGTGCGATCTCCTGTAGTCCCGACGGAGGAGCCGCCCCTCGGCCGGCACGGCCCTCCGAAGACGTCCCCTCGCGGCCACCCGCCGAGGTATGACGCGTGCGGACCTGCCAGGAGCACAACCCAAACCTTAAAACTAACCCTGGCTATAGCACGAGCCCTAGCCCCAGCCCAAGCCCCAACCCATATCCTAGGCCTAGCCCTGACCCTAGACCCAACCCTAGCCCTAACCCCAGCCCTAACCCTAAAGCTAACCCCCGCCCTAACCCGAGCCCTAGCCCCAACCCGAACGCTAACCCTAACCCTAACCCCAACCCCAACCCTAGCCCTAAACCCAGCCCTAACCCTAAAGCTAACCCCCGCCCTCACCCGAGCCCTAGCCCCAACCCGAACGCTAACCCTAACCCTAACCCCAAACCCAACCCTAACCCTAACCCTAACCCTAGCCCCAGCCCAAGCCCCAACCCATATCCTAGCCCTAGCCCTGACCCTAGCCCCAACCCTAACGCTAACCCTAACCCCAGCCCTAACCCTAACGCTAACCCTAATCCTAACCCCAGCTCTAAGCCTAACCCCCGCCCTAACCCGAGCCCTAACCCCAACCCCGACCCTAACCCTAACCCTGACCCTAACCCTAACCCTAACCCTAACCCTAACCCTAACCCTAACCCTAACCCTAACCCTAACCCTAGCCCGAACCCAATCCCCGGGCGGGCAATCGGGTTGCCCGACCGGGCCCTGGCAAATCGTTAACCAACGTCGGCGAGACAAGTCGTTAACCAGCCCGGCCGGGACAAGTCGTTAACCAGCCCGGCCGGGACAAGTCGTTAACCAACGTCGGCGAGACAAGTCGTTAACCAGCCCGGCCGGGACAAGTCGTTAACCAGCCCGGCCGGGACAAGTCGTTAACCAACGTCGGCGAGACAAGTCGTTAACCAGCCCGGCCGGGACAAGTCGTTAACCAACCCTAATGCGGCGGGACTTGGAATAATTTCGACGTCTGCCGAGGACTGCGATGGGCGGTGCGACCTCCTGTAGTCCCGACGGAGGAGCCGCCCCTCGGCCGGCACGACCCTCGGAAGACGTCCCCTCGCGGCAAGCCAGCCGAGGTATGACGCGTGCGGACCTGCCAGGAGCACAACCCAAACCTTAAAACTAACCCTGGCCATAGCACGAGCCCTAGCCCCAGCCCAAGCCCCAACCCATATCCTAGCCCTAGCCCTGACCCTAGCCCCAACCCTAACCCTAACCCCAACCCTAACCCTAACCCCAGCCCTAACCCTAACCCCAGCCCTAACCCTAAAGCTAACCCCAACCCTAACCCTAACCCTAGCCCCAACCCTGACCCTAACCCTAACCCTAGCCCCAACCCTAACCCTAACCCTAACCCTAACCCTAACCCTAACCCTAACCCTAACCCTAACCCTAACCCTAACCCTAGCCCGAACCCAATCCCCGGGCGGGCAATCGGGTTGCCCGACCGGGCCCTGGCAAATCGTTAACCAACGTCGGCGAGACAAGTCGTTAACCAGCCCTGCCGGGACAAGTCGTTAACCAACGTCGGCGAGACAAGTCGTTAACCAGCCCGGCCGGGACAAGTCGTTAACCAACCCTAATGCGGCGGGACTTGGAATAATTCCGACGTCTGCCGAGGACTGCGATGGGCGGTGCGACCTCCTGTAGTCCCGACGGAGGAGCCGCCCCTCGGCCGGCACGGCCCTCCGAAGACGCCCCCTCGCGGCAGCCCGCCGAGCTATGGCGCGCGGGGACCTGCCAGGAGCACAACCCAAACCTTAAAACTAACCCTGGCTATAGCACGAGCCCTAGCCCCAGCCCAAGCCCCAACCCATATCCTAGGCCTAGCCCTGACCCTAGACCCAACCCTAGCCCTAACCCCAGCCCTAACCCTAAAGCTAACCCCCGCCCTAACCCGAGCCCTAGCCCCAACCCGAACGCTAACCCTAACCCTAACCCCAACCCCAACCCTAGCCCTAAACCCAGCCCTAACCCTAAAGCTAACCCCCGCCCTCACCCGAGCCCTAGCCCCAACCCGAACGCTAACCCTAACCCTAACCCCAAACCCAACCCTAACCCTAACCCTAACCCTAGCCCCAGCCCAAGCCCCAACCCATATCCTAGCCCTAGCCCTGACCCTAGCCCCAACCCTAACGCTAACCCTAACCCCAGCCCTAACCCTAACGCTAACC
>NW_026780889.1:20000-22168 GCF_030144855.1 Hypanus sabinus
GCACGGGCATCTCTTGCCACTCTGGTCTTCGGACTTCCCCCGACTCTCTCGCCTTGCCTGTGCGGCGCGAGAGAGTGCTGCTGCGGCCGGCGCGCCCGTCCCCTGCACTCTCGGGGCCATGCTCGTCGCGGCGCCGCGCCGCCCCCTCTCGAGCCGCGTCGCTGGGTGGGGTCCGCACCCGCACCGCTCCTGCCGAGTTGGCTCTCGGGACGGTCGACGGTCGCCGCTCGCCTCCGACGGCCCGGGGCCAACGCCGCGCCGGTGAGCGCCTCGCCATCCCGCCCCGTCGTCCGCTCCGGTGAGGTCCGCACCTTCACCGCCTAGGTATGGAGCGCGTGTGTGCCTGCCTTCTCGGGATGGTCGACGGCCGCCCGCCCGGCCCCCGTCATTCGTGGGCGCAGCAGTCTCGTCCGCCGGCGGGGGAATCCGGCTGATCGATCGCGGTGCAAACGTGCGAATGCCCAACGTCCAATTCCGTCCGAAGCATGAAGACCTCGGTCGGTATCGGGCCGCCCCGCGGCAGACCCATCAACCCACCTCCGGAGATGGTAACGAGCCGAGCGTGGAAGTTCGCCGCACGTGTCGAGACCGTCGCTTCCACTCGGCCTCTCCCAAAGGTAGGACCGACCAAGCCGCATCGATCGGGGAACAGAGGTCTCCGCAGACGACACTCGCGAGGGCACCCGTGGCAGGCTGGTTCCCACACAAGTCTCCGTCACACAAAGTGCGTGCTCCCCTCCTAAAAGGCTTTTGGCTACCCGTCGGTCTGCCGGCCGTCGCCCACGGTTCCCGCTCAGACCCTGTCCGGAGCCCCTGGCGCGTCCTCGGACTTCCCGTCTGCCTTCACCTCGGTAAGCATTCAAAAGCCTTTTCTGTCTATAAAATCACTGTAAGTCGGAGCTCGCCTGGCCTCCCGCTTACTGAGTCCGAAATAACCCCCGAAAGGTTCACTTCGGCCTCCGCACTGTGTGTGTTGTGTTGTCTGTCTGTCTCGTGTGTCAACCGTACCACTGGAAATCCGTCTAAGTGCCTCTGGAAAACGTGTTCCCGAAAATCTCCGGGAACCCCGCCAATGCCCCCGTACAGAAATTGCATGTGTCAAGTCGGCGGGACGCCTGCCGGAAGTCCTGCCGGGCAGGTCGTACCTTGGCCCGGCCAGGCGGGGCAAATGCAACCTTCATAGCGCTCTCCGGGCCTAACTGGTTAACCGGCGCCGCGACTGACCGTACAACAATGACGTGTGTCAAACCGGCGGTAAGACGCCCGGAGCTCACGCCGGTCTCGTCGCACCTCGGGCCCGCCCGACGGGCTGGATCCGACCTTCACAGACTTCCGCCGTCAATTGGTTAACCGGCGCGGCGCCGGGAGCACGCGCCTCTGTCGGCGGTCGGCCCTCCGGTAGTGCCGCCGTGCATCGTCCGCTTCGGCCGGCAGCAGGGCCCCGAATCAGCCTTCATTCCGACTTCCGAGTTGGGACTTGGAATAATTTCGACTTCTGCCAAGGTCTCGGATCGGCGGTGGGACCTGCGGTAGTCCCACCGAAAATGCCGCCCCTCGGCCGGCACGGCCCTCCGAATACGTCCCCTCGCGGCTCACCGCAGCGGGACTTGGTCAGATTTTCGATCGGGCCGTAGCCCTATTTTTGGCGGAGGGACCTGCGGTAGTCCCACCGAAAATGCCGCCCCTCGGCCGGCACGACCCTCCGAATTCGTCCCCTCGCGTCTCCCCGCCGCGGGACTTTGTCAGAAAATCATTCGGGCAAGGTTTCGATTCGGCGGCCCGAGCACCGGTAGTCAGCCCGTATATGCTGCCCCTCGGTCGGCTTGGGCCTGCGGATACGTCCCGCTGACTGACTTCCGCCATTGGGAATTCGTCCGAAAATCCATACGGGCGACCTTGGGAAGCGTGCGGAAATACCGCCGCGCGGCCCGGGTTAACGAAGTGGGGAGGCCCGTAACGCCCGTCGACCACTCCTAAGTGGTCGAGAAAAACGCCTCCCCGTAAATCTCCGGAAACCCCGCCAATGCCCCCGTACAGAAATTGCATGTGTCAAAGGGGCGGCCGTATCTGACCCCGGCTGCCGAGCCTCTGGAACTCCTGCCCGGCTACGACCCTCAAATCCGACCCGCATCCAGACTTCCGGAGCGGACTCAGTTAACGAATTGCCA
>NW_026780890.1:0-22164 GCF_030144855.1 Hypanus sabinus
CGTAAAATCAATAGGCGTCCACAGTATGCGTTTTTGAAAATATCTCTATCCACACTGAAACGGAGATTTCGGCGAATCTCCTCCTGCTGCGCTGGAATAACTTCGCTTGTCTACCGAAAACAAGCGACATGTTTGGTGTCGAATCTCGCCGTCAAAATGCGAGTTTGTGTAGTTACAGACTAGAAAATCTTAAAACGACGGACAGTTGTTGGCTCACTCGCAGCAGAACTTAAAACTTAAAAAAAAAAACAAATACTGGAGCTTACGGCAGCATCCGACAGGGGGTTCAACCACAGCTTGACCCGGCTGCCGACGAACATTGAATAACTTGAATAACCAACTCTGTTGCGTTAATAAAGCCCCTTGTTAAACGTATAAAACATGTCTGCATCAGTGTTATCTTGTTTTTCCATACAATGTTACATTAGGCTGTTACACATCGATTGTCAGAGAAGTACTTGCATAAATAGGCAAACCACCTTCATACGAGCAAGGACAGAAACAAGAGCAAAATGAGTATATTCTCACGTACCCCGGGACCGGGTTACCAAACCAACAGAAGTGGACTGATACATTGGAGTCTGGTGGTAATGTAACTAAAGGTGTTTATTAGTAAACTACAGCATCGAAAATGCGAATATACATATAAAACAAGTTAGCAATGATAAATACAGAAACGTAGAAATAAGAATCAAAACCAAGCTCTATCGTAGTCTAGGGGTAAATGAATAGTCTTAAGATAATACAGAGTTCAGTTCAGTTCATTTTAAGTCGAGGTAGTTGTTGTTGTGACGTTGGAGAGAGAGAGTGAGCGAGATGTGAGCAGCTGCAGCAGGCAGACTTTCCGTTATCTTCTTGTTCCGTTGTACTGATGTGATCATTCGGTTATGACCCCTCCGTTCTTGCTGGACCGTTCTTCCGTGGTGGACTCGTCACTCTGGCATGAGTGGACACACACACAAACCCCCACCGGTCCTGCCATCACACTGGGAGCTTTGTGACCGATCTCCCGATTCGGTCCTTCAAGCCCCCAACTTCCTGTGGGTGCACAACACTATTGCAGTGTCTCGTGACGTGTCTCCCGGTGTCTCAGCAGACCCGACTTTTATCGCCCCTGACGAGGTATCAGCCATCCATCAACTGACCATGTCCATCGAACTGGACACTCCCTCCTGTCTCAGCAGGCACCCGGCATCACTCTGCTGTGTCAGCAGAGATCCACACAAACAGGCCAAATGTCCTTGGCGTTAAAGTCAACAATCAGCGAAGAAGCCATGATACTAAGTCATCCATTTTAATCCTTCTCTCTCTCTCTCTCTCTCTCTCTCTCTCTGTCTCTCTCTCTCTATCTCTCTCTGTCTCTCTCTCTCTCTCCCATCTGCAACAGGATGCCTCCCCTACCGCCAACCCACCCCCCTTCATCCCCCTCTCTCCTCTCTCTCTGGTTAGCAGCATAGTTCAAAGGGGGGTCCACTCTGGACCCCATCTCCAAATGGTTTTCTCGTCACACATAAAACCCCCACACTGAAAATAATTTTTTACCGGGGGGTGGAATTCAATAGTAGGGCACATTACGGAATCTAATATAATACAGATGCAGTAATTAACCAACAGAGTAACACAGATATAATTTCCATTCTAACATTTAAATAAACAATCAGCAATTACAGTGTCAGTTCCCTGTACATGTTACATTTTAATATCAAATTCTTGCAACACTAGACTCCAACCGAATAACTATTTATTTTTATTCTTCATGTTAGTCAAAAATACGAATCAGTTGCGATCAGTATAAACTATCACTGGCTTCCGTGCCGGAGAAATGTAAACCTCAAATTGCAGTAACGCCAGAGCAAGTGACCGTAATTCTTTTTCTACAGTGGAATATTATCTCTGGTGCACATTGAACTTCTTAGAGAAATAAGCCAGTGTGTGTTCGATTTCGTCCCCAGCTCTCTGCAGTAGGACTGCCCCTGCAGCCTCGTCACTTGCGTCGGTTGCCAGGGAGAAGGGTTTCAAGAAATCAGGTGCTTTTAAGACAGGGTGGTAGCATAATATAGATTTCAGCCTCTCAAAGGCTATTTGGCAAGGATTGCTCCACACAAACCTTTCATCTTTTTGCAAGAGCTTTGTAAGAGGGAGGGCAATTATCCGCAAAGTTCTTACAAAACTTCCGATAGTACCCCACCGTTCCCAGAAACCTTCTCAGCGCCCTCTTATCTGTCGGAACGGGAACTTCAGAAATAGCCTGTACTTTCGCCTGCACAGGAGCCAGCTGCCCCTGTCCTACAACATACCCTAGCAATACGACCGTGGCATGGCTGGACACAATTTTGGCGAGGTTCCCGGTGAGATTGGCTGCAGACATTCGTTTAAAGTTCCTCCACAGCCGCAATGTGCTCGTCCCACGTATCCAAACCACTAAATCGTCAATGTAAGCCCCTGTGTTCATTAACCCTTTAATCACTGAGTCAATTATTCTCTGAAATGTCCTTGGAGCTTTTTTCATTCCAAAAGGCAAGACATTATACTCATATAATACCGATGGAGTGACAAATGCTGAAATTTCTCGAGCCTGTCAGTTAAAGGAACATACCAGTATCCTTCTAGCAAGTCAATCTTGGTGATGTATCTAGCCTTACCCACTTTATCAGTATAATCATCGACCTTTGAGGTAGGGTAAGCATCAGTCTTTGTGATGGCATTCATCTTCCTGTAATCTGTACAGAATCAGGCTTCGGGACATCCACGCATGGAGATGCCCACGCTGAGGAAGATTCCTGGATAATACCAGCAGCTAGTATATTTTCAATTTATTTTTCCACTGGCTTGATCTTGTCCAAAGTCGTACGATAAGGGGGCTGCTTAATAGGCTGGGCTGAAGTAACAATAACATCATGTGTTGTTCCCTCGCATGTCCTCGGAACGTCTGGGCATGAATCTGCATGCCGGTTAATTAGCTTTGTCAGCTGTTCCCTCTGTCCAGGCTTCAAATGACATACCTTATCAGCAAAGTTGGCCAAAATAGCAGAGTTCTCTAGTCTGGTGGGCACTATGTTTATCTTTTCAAGATGCTCGGGCCCCTCATTATCAATCCTTAGAGCCTCATTTGTTTTCGTGACAGCACCGACTAGCGCGGCTTTTGAATCACGGTCACATTTCAGTACATCAACGTGTACCAACTGGCTCGGCTTCCTCCTGTTAGGGGTTTCGATAACATAATTCAATTTTCTTAATTTCCTTGTACGGACCTTGGAATTTCGTCTGTAGGGAGTTGGTCACTATTGGGAACAGAACCAAGACCTTATCGCCCATTTGAAAAACCTGTTCTCGTGCACGTCTATCATACCACTGCTTCATTTTAATTTGGGAGTCTCGGAGATTTTCCTTGGCAAGGTCACATGTCCTGATAAGTCTCCCTCCGAATTTCAAAACATAGTCAATCACAATGACATGCACTGTCGGGTTAGACCACTTAAATTTAAGTAAGGTCAGAGGTCCCTTGGGCCTGTGACCGAAAACAATCTCAAATGGGCTAAATCCCAGGGACTCCTCAATCGTGTCCCTCTTAACCCTATGTACCGTTTCCCTTACCCCAAAGTGTCCACCTAGGGGTATCTTGTGGGTCAGGTTCAATATTTCGTCCCGATAAACCTTCGGAACCAACAACTAGTGTACAACCGCCCATTTCCCATCTGCCTCAAGATGATGGTCGGCCTCCACTTTCTCATTAATACACTCTCCTTCATATCGTAGCCCACTATTTCCTTCTTAAGTCCCGCTTCAGAGAGAGCTGTCTCCTTCAATGCCACAAGCTCCTCATCACGTCCTTTTTAAGCTCCGTCCCCGCTAATGGTAAATCCATCACCTCTCCCTTACTCAGCTCCTCTACCCTCTTTCTTCTCATCCTCTAACCCCTTCTGATACAGGGTCGGTGAAAATGTCTCTGCTAAATCCACGTCTGCTGCAGCTACCTCAGGGCCTTTTCCAGCAGCCCTTTTCACCATTCTTCAGGTGACTGCGCACGTGGGATAAACGTCAGAATCTGTGGGCGGGTCCTCAGCAACCACAAGCTTACTCGTGAGCTGAACTGTTAAACTGTCTTCACCCTGACTAGGTGCCAATTTAATAATTACCACACTCAGCACTGTCATTAAGATTAGAAAAACCATGTTTTACATTCTGAAAGTTCCCAAACAGTCCATCAAATACGCTTTTTCGACCTTTACCTCGATTCGTCCCCATAGTAACCCAGACAGGAGGTTTCTCAAACCCAAAACCAAAACAATCCTTTTTCTCTGCATTGTCATCTTGAACAATAGCCCTTTTCTCACTATTGTCCATAAAATTCACACATCACCAGCTTTGATCTCATCACTAACTTTTAGAACACCGTCTAACACGTGACTGAGAATCCTCACTTTCCACTGGTGCCAGGGTTAACCCCTTACTCACTGAACCAAGTCCATCTTATCCAAAAGGACTGCATTCTTTTTTAACCTAGTCAGACACCTCAGACCTCTCCCGAGTTTCAACACAAGGTTCAGTACCCCGTGAATCCACAGGTACATCAACCACCTGAACACAGGCAAAAGGGACATCTGCCTCTTCTAGGCTTTCAATACCAGTCCCCCTTTCAAATTCCAAGTTCCCCTGATCCTCCCAGCTACTCTCTGGGTAAAGGACATCCGGAGAAAACTCAACCTTGCGGGTTAAAACAACGTCGTCTGCTAACCCATCAGACTCCCTCAAGGTATGTCCTTACATCATCGGGAACGCACTCCTTAAGTTTTTCAACCAGCTCGTTCAGGCTACACAAATCATCAGTGTCCAACCCTGGACCTCCCAACTGCCACTTCTTCCTCTCGAATTGTCTCTCTTTCACTTTCCTCTCTCTGTCTCCGTGCTTTTTCCGCCCTTAATTGTCTCTATCCTCATCTCTTCCAGACATATCTGGACCTCTAGAGGAAACATTTCTACCTCCTTCTCACTAAAATGCTTCGTAGAAATATAGTGCTCCACTATTATCATTCGGAGTTCCAACTTCGTCATACCTGTCTGTATCTTAAGTTGCAATACATTAACAACGTCCCACAACTCATCCTTTTTAGGTTCCCAAAAGCCCGCAGGGTCTGGACTTAACAGAAGTCCCTCAACATCCATTTCTGCTGTTTTCCATTTTGTTTTTTTGCACGACCAAAGCAGATAAGGGAATTTTCCCCAATCAATTCAACAGCCTCCCAAACGTAAATCAAATCCCGGACCAGCCCCCAATTTGTAATGTACCCCGTGACTGGGTTACCAAACCAGCAGAAATGGAATGATATGTTGGAGTCTGGTGGTACTGTAACTAAAGGTGTTTATTAGTAAACTAAGTAATACAGTACAATAAAAGGCAAATATGCATATAAAACAGGTGAGCAATGTTATATAGGGAAGTGTGGAAATAGGAATCAAAACAAAGCTCTTTCCAAGTCTAGGGGTAAACGAATAGTCTTAAGCTGATGCAGAGTTCAGTTCAGTTTAGAGAGAGAGAGAGAGGGGGGGAGGGAGAGAGAGAGAGAGAGAGAGAGAGAGAGAGAGAGAGAGAGAGAGAGAGAGAGAGAGAGAGAGAGAGAGAGAGAGAGAGAGAGAGAGAGAGGGAGGGAGGGAGGGAGGGAGGGATGTGAACAGCTGCAGCAGGCAAACCTACCGTTGTCTTCTTGTTCTGTTGAGCGGTTGTGGTCACAGATTGTGACCCCTCCGTTCCTGTCCAGACCGTTCTTCAGTGGTGAGCCTGTCACCCAGGCGAGGGTGGGCGCACACACACAGGCCCCCACCGGCTTGCCTTCACAGACGGTAAGCCTCTGATCGTTTCCCCCGAATCGATTCTGCAAGCCCCCACCTTCCTGAGTGTGCACAGTGCTCTTTCGGTGTCCAGTGGCGTGTCTGCTTGTGTTCCTGGCGAGGTACCAGCCATCCATCAACTGACCATTTCCATGTCCAGCAAACTGGGCCACTAGGTGTTGTCTCAGCAAGAATGTTAACGAGCAAACAAGAGTGTCCTTGTAGCAAAGGTAAACAATCAGTGTAGAAGCCATAATACTAAATCATCCGTGGAGCCATAACTTTAAATCTTTGTCTCTCTTTCTCCCATCTGCAGCAGGATGCCTCTGCCCCCTCTTTATCTCTCTCTCTCTCATTAGCGGCATTTTTCACAGGGGGGTTAAGTTAGGAAGCCATCTCAATCTGTTTTTCTCATCACACATAACAAATTAAACGACCTATTGTGAAGGAAAATTATATCGGTAACAACAGCATTCAGAAACGGAGCGGCAAGTCAATCAGCTCTGAGGCCGCAGTGGAGTGATCACTCTCCAGCCGGAAGGACGTCAGCAGAAACGAGGGAAATCTTCGTTGCGAAGCCAAGCCATGATGATGACATTAAAACAACGAAGAACACGGGCACTTCCAAAACTATTTAACACATTAATTTAAAATAGTCCAATCCTCGGGAAGGATACAATGTTCCTTGTCTTGCCTACTGTCCCGGATCAACTCCATAATATCAATGGACGTTTAGGACTGTGTGACCCCGTAGGAAAGAGAGATTCTGGAGACCGAGCGTCAGTGCCGTGAATCCATTTATTAACATTATTAACACAAACGTCAGGGATTGTTGTTGGGATCATAAGTGATGTCACTGGACGTTGAGCTGGCAGGACCCCACCTGCTGATAATCCCCTTTTAAGTGTAGATATCAGGAAGAGCAGGGATATAGTTAATCTGAAGATGCAGCGTGACCCGGAAGGACATTCTGTGGCACTCTCCGTCAATACTCAGATCGGCAGCAGCAAGCTCATTTTATTAACAACATCAACCGAACAGATACTGAAGAATAGTTCGTATGTTTACACCTGCCCCTGTGACGTGCGGAGACAACGTGTGCGATCTGTTAACATGCGCGGAGGAGTGAATTTCAGTGGGAAGTGCTCAGGTGTTGTTGAAGCTTCGAAATGACTCACAATTATGTAATTGCAACTTGGAGTTTGACGTCAGCGGAAAGTATGGATAGTCTGGAACTTTTTTTTTGTTCTGGGGTAGAGGGTGAAGGGTGAATATATAAAGATTATATAAATAGGATGTCGTGGATAGTCAGCATTTCTCCAAGCGAGTGGATTCTAGAACTAGTGCTATATTTGGATGCGAGGAGGGAAGTTTTGAAGGGGTTCCAATGCAGGCACTTTGTTATTCAGAGAGTGGGTGAAAGACAGAGAGAGAGAGAGAGAGAGAGAGAGAGAGAGAGAGAGAGAGAGAGAGAGAGAGAGAAAGATTGATGTTACCGTTTCTCTACAAGTTTGTTTACCTTTCCACAAGGACACTTGCCTGCTTGTGAAACTCTTACAGAGAGAGGAGGGCGGCGCGGGTTGATGGACAGCTGGTGTCCAAGTTGTGGAGATAAATAACAGGTCCGCTGACAGACAGGAAAGACACGGTGTTGGACACTGGACGAGCTTTATTGTTCCCACAGGAAGGCAGGGTTTTTTGAGGATCGATTCGGGGAAATCGATCAGTGGCTCTCGCATTGTGAAAAAGTTGTGACCGGTGGGGAATTATTTGTGTGTTCACCCTTTCCTGGGTGATAAATCCATCACAGACAAACGGTCACTTTTTGCTATAGTCACAGCCGGTGACTTCAGCAGGATTTCGGAGGACAACGGGAAGATCGATGGCATCAGCTCATCCATCTCTCTCTCTCTCTCTCTCTCTCTCTCTCTCTCTCGCTCTCTCTCTCTCTCTCTCTCTCTCTCTCTCTCTCTCTCTCTCTCTCCCTCTCCCTCTCCCTCTCCCTCTCCCTCTCCCTCTCCCTCTCCCTCTCTCTCTCTGTCCAACGTTACTCAACTAACCACCTGTAACTCTGAACTCTCTTCAGCATTGTAAAACTGTATATATATCATTGCTACCCAGTTTGATGTATCTGCATTTATATTACTGCTTTGCGTAGTTACGAATAAACACTATTAGTTTACAGCAATACCAGACTCCAATGTGTTTTCCATTTCTGCTGGTTCTTTGACCCGGTCTCGGGGTACTTGACACACCAAACTCATGAAAGATACAAGTCCTTATCTAGTTTCGGAGTCAGAACGCTGCAATTATATTGTGATCGATTCATAGGTCAATACATGATACCGGTCCGGATACAATATTACAGGATACACTCGAAAAATCAAAATACTTATTCGATATCGCCATTCTAAACACACATGACTTACAGAAATAAGTGAAAAACACCCGAAGTATACGGACTTCAGAGAGGAGATAGAAAGTCTCTCGGACACAGCCAATGTATCTATCATCCAATTGTAATCTCTACAATTGGTTTCATCCCAAAATCACGACCCAATAATATTAAACAACTGGGACGAAACGGAGATATTTATGCAATTCTCCAGAAATCTACAATACCAGAACATTCTCAAAGTTTTTAGCAATGAAGAAATGAGTGTGCTTGTTTATGTTCACATTTCTGTTTTAATAGTTTTAGCAGAAAAATAAAACTATAAGTAGACATACGATTGTACTGGAGAGAATGCAGAGCGGATTCAACATGCTGTTTGTTCGGATGGATATTTATTAAAAATCATGCGGTGAGATGAAATTCTTTCAGTCAAGCAGAGAAAAACACTGACTGTTTGCATCGAAATTTGCTCAATTATGAACCGAATTCATGCGGTCTGTAATGTTGAGCATTTCTCAATAACAGGTTTATCTCATGCGAAGAAGTATAAGATTATCTGTAAGCTCGTGTGGACTGTGTCCTTTCGTTTTCGTTTCATTCTTACGGAAAAGATTGACAATCGACTGAGATACATTTCAGCCGATTTGGTCTTGAATGTCCTCAGACCCTGACCCGCTCTTTCATTATCGAAAGGGGCCGTGGCGGTGACGAAGTTTATTCATTGTTCTGGAGTGGGGGGAGGTGCTGTCCAGGGTTACGGGTACCGAATGGTCTGTTCCTGTGTTATGTCTCTCTCGGGCTCTAAATCAATTTTAATAGAAGTTAAATACTCTGTTAGCTAATTAGTTGAACAAGTGACATGTGCAGATATTGCGCTGCGCTGATGAACTGCTCTCTGAACTTGGACTGAGTTACCCCATAAATAAACGTGTTTGTGCAGCAACTTAATATCATCAACATGTATCCAAACTGTTCAAGAATGTGCTCCAATTCGTTGTAATTATTTGGATCCAATCCGGCGATGGTGTAATAAAGGAATTCAGCAACATCCACCGACCACAGGATGATGAAGTTTCCGGAGATGGTGAGAAGTAAGATCACAGACCTCCTCCTGCTCTCCATCTCCGGGTCACTGCGGTTCTCCGCCTTGCTCTGACCCCTCAGCCCCTTACGGACGCGACTCGTCACTAAAATGTGTCTGACTGTCAGAGCGTTGAATAGTAGTATTAACACGAACGGGAGTAATGGCGTTAGGACGGTAAAGAGCCAGCTATACCCCACCCACCCGGGGTCCGTAAAGTAGCCGGGCATAGGAATACAGTCCCAAGGTATATTGTCAATCACTTTCAAAGGACGATATCTAAAGAAGTCGGGCACATTTTTAAAACAGAGCAGAATGCCGGTTGTTGTTAGAACCACAGCCGCAGTTTTACCAGTGCAGTACTTTGCTCTCCATTTCTGGCAACAGATGGCGACAAACCGGTCAAACGTAAAAGTGACGGTGAACCAGACAGAACAGTCCATGGCTGAAAATCCCAGTACAGAGATCGCACAGCAAACGGGGGTGATGTCCAGGAAAGTCCCGGGGAAGTAATAATAACTGACGCGCCACAAGATTACCGCAAAGATGAGGGTTAGTAGATCCGCGGTTGCCATGGCCACCAGGTAGCGCGTGGTGCAGGTGGATAGACCGCACTTCCCGCGGGACAGGATCACAATCGCCATTAAATTTACTGAAGGGCAGGAAAAAAAACAATTATTGGTTTGCTGTCTCGCCGCTCCGTGGGTCTCAATGCAAAGATAATCTGTAAATTTAGAACTATCAACCTTTACATGCTCCACATTTCTGGAGGTTTAAAAGACGTAAAGCGGCAGGCGGGGACGCGCACACGAATGCATGCTGGGTGAACGGGTGTGGTACTCGGTTCTGGAAGAGGAGCAGTGTTTGGGGAGGACCTCCGCGTTCCCGTCACCTATGTTCCGACACTCTCCCCATACAGTGGACACCCGGCCTCTCGGTCTCTCTCCATGTCCAAAGTTCGATGCGGAAATGAATTGTATTTTCCCCGCTTGCACGATCAGTCTCGCTTGTTTTATATTCCGCAGCCATTCAATTCCTTCAGACTATGTCAGTGGATGCTATGAGAATTTCAATTTTCCCTTTTAAAGATTTTGCCGGACCGGCTGAACTTTCTGATAGTTTGCATGTTAATGCTTAAACCATCCAGAGGAATAACAATACACGCACTTCAAAACATCTGCCTCTTTTAGGGGTTGCTCCAATCTACTCCAGCGTTATTCTAAATGCTCCGTAGTATTTTTTTCCCTTCCGGAGCGGAGTGTCGAATGAACCTTACTCCGTCTGACCTGTAACGGACACCGCTGGATTGGCTCTTAACTCCCGCTCACTACACGGATAATAGGGCGTGGGCACAAACCCTTTTACAATGAAACCGCGCAGACCCTTAATTGAGCTTTCCAGACTCCCGATAGTTCGGAGTGTAAATCAGAAATCATGTCTACCACTCTCACCTCAAACTGATCAGGGTTTCGCTTCCGGCGTTTCCCTTCAAACTTGCAGCAATTACCAACACAGACGATATCTTTAAATTTGCATTCAAAACATGTTGCGCCATTGATACGGATAACACCAAACTAACCCGTAAATGTGCTGGTCGCAGTGAATGACCGGAGTTAAGTTTGACAGCGGCATCACATTGATAAATCAAAACTGTCTGATCTGAATCCATAAAATGTATCAATCTCCCCGATCTTTCACTCTCCATCTGTTTCAACTGCCGATTTATTTTCAGTCGAGGCCATGGATTAAACTGCAATGGAACTTCTGAAGTAACACAGAGTTTTTTCACAATGTCTGTACCGCACTCAGTGATAGACCGGCCTAGCAGCGCTGTCGGTAACTGAACGAGCCAACAGACCGTGCACACAGAACTGCAGATGTTAGTTCGCACATGTTCTTACCGGGAACACCGATAACGGCGATGATCATGTACCATATCTTTCTCACACTGTAAAATGTTTCAATCATGCTGCGCGAGATTCACCCTGTCTTCCAGCTGCCCGAGATCTCCCTGAAGAATCTCCACGGTCATTCATTTATATTCTCTCCAGCACGCGGAATGTTCAATACTACACAAGGCTGACGTGTCTTCCAACAGGTGGGGTAAAAATAAACATGATGTCATTCAAGTTAAATCCCAACTGTGATGAGGGATACATAACTTGACACGAAATTGCAAAATCTGAAAGATGAATAACTGACGATGCGAGAAGTCAGTGCATGTTATTGGGATACACTCGCAGTCTCAGCTCTGGCGTTCAAGCTGGATGTTAATGATCTTGTCCATTCCGAGACTCCATAGAATTTGTTATCAAAGGCCAATGTTGTACTGTCATTGGGCTGTCCTGTTTGACGCTGGGAATTGTGTCTCTTATAGAACATCCGATAGGAATATATTTTAAAAAAAACATAATATGTTGTTTGTACGATACAAGAATATAGCGAAAACCCTTACATTAATATAACTTCCATTCCTACAAAGGTAATGAACGCATGCAAACCATTAATCATATTGATTGCAACACACACAAAATTCTGGTAGATCTCAACACCTCTGGAATTGAATGAACAGTTGACGTTCGGACCGAGACCCTCCAAGTTCATTAACGCTCCGTCGAGTACCTCAGCTCCGTCAACGGAAAGCCGAATTTCTCAGTGGCCAAGCATTTCAATTCTTATCCACGTTCCCGGTTCGACCTCTCACAACACAACCGCTTCTTTTGCCACGATCCTCTCCGGATGAAGGTCTAACTCCTTATATTCTGTTTAGCTGACCTCCAATCTGACGGCATGAAGACGGATATCTCCATCTTCCAGTATTTCCACTCCACTTTCGTCTTCTTCATTTTCGCAGTCTCGCCTCTTACTTTTCTCCTCTGTTGCGGATCACATCCCGCTGCCTCCCATCCTCCTTCCCTTTCTCCCATGATCCACCCTCCACTCCGATCAGGTTCCTAATCTCCAGGCCTTTGTCTTTTCCACCTATTAACCTCCAGCTACACTTCGTTCCGCAACCTCAACCATATAGCTTCACCTACCACCTTCGAGCTTGTCTCACCAAACTCCCTCAGTCTGGCGTCTCCCACTGCTCTCCAGTGCGGCCTGAAACGGCGACTGTTTAGTCATTTCCACAGATGTTGCCTGACCACCTGAGTTCCTCCGGAATGTTGTCTGTGCATCAGATCGATGTGCTCTGTCACATGGTAATCCAGCTCCTATCATGTGGCGCACCGGTATGAAGAAAAGTAATTGAATCACGTGCACATGATCCCCGAATCAAACCGACAGGGCATCTGCATTCATTACATTTATGCCGGCAAAGACAATTGGTAGAGTTGTTAATATGAGATAGATCGTTGTATTTACAGATTCGACATTCTAAGCTTCTTTTTCACTTTAAATATATCAAAGCATTGTATAATCTATTTTATTTACTTTTTATGCTGACGTGCAACATCGATGTCCGTGTGGTCTGAACTGAATAGCTCACAAGAAGAGTTTTCACTGGGTCTAGACACGGTGCAGTAATAACCACATGTGCCTTTGGTTATGGGATGAAATTGATCAGTTTGACAGATGGACAGCGAAGGGCAGACATGGGTCAATAATAAAGTTCGTGCTGATTACCTTCCGTGGGTGAGCAGGGCTGAGATATTCATAAACAGTGACTGGGAAGTCCAAACATTAATGGAGGTGGCGATGCGGATTGCTAACGTTGTTTATAGCCATCCATGATCGGGTCTCTAAAAAGACCCGATCATTTCCGCCACTACCACCACCGCAGGCTGACCATTCCAATCAGCACTCGCTGTGTAAACACTTACCCCTGACATCTCCTCTGTAGCTACTTCCAATGCCATATCACCGTACCTACTTCCAAGCACCTTCAAAACTATGCCCTCTCGTGCTAGCCATTTCAACTCTGGAAAAAGCCTCTAACTATCCACACGATCAATGACTCTCATCATCTTGTACACCTCTATCAAGTCACCTCTCATCCTCCATCGCTCCAAGAGAAAAAGCCAATTTCACTCAAACTATTCTCAGAAGGCATGCTCCCCAATCCAGGCAACATCCTTGCAAATCCCAGAGGATTGGGAAGTTTTTAAGGCTTACCAAAGGAAACTAAGAAGGTCATTAAGAGGGAAAAGATGAATTATGAAAGGAAGCTAGCAAATAATATCAAAGAGGATACTAAAAGCTTTTTCAAGTATATAAGGACTAAAAGATAGGTGAGAATAGATATAGGACCGATAAAAAAATGATGCTGGAAAAATTGTACTGGGAGATAAGGAGATGGCGGAGGAACTGAACGAGTATTTTGCATCAGTCTTCACTGAGGAAGACATCAGCTATATATCGGACATTCAAGGATGTCAGGGAAGAGAAATATGCGCAGTCACAATTACGACAGGGGAAGTACTCAGGAAGCTGAATAGTCTAAGGGTAGATAAATCTCCTGGACCAGATGGAATACACCCTCGTGTTCTGAAGGAGGTAGCAGTGGAGGTTGCGGAGGCATTAGCAATGATCTTTCAAAAGTCGAGAGACTCTGGCATGGTTCCGGAGGACTGGAAGACTGCAAATGTCACACCGCTACTTAAGAAAGGGGCAAGGGAGCAAAAAGGAAATTATAGACCTGTTATCTTGACTTCGGTGGTTGGGAAGTTGTCGGAGTTAATTGTCAAGGATGAGGTTACGGAGTACTTGGAAACATATGACAAGATAGGCAGATCTCAGCATGGTTTCCTTAAAGGAAAATCCTGCCTGACAAACCTTGTGCAATTTTTTGAGGAAATTACAAGTAGGTTAGACAAGGAAGATGTATTGGATGTTGGGAATTTGGACTTTCCTAAGGCCTTTGACAAGGTGCTGCACATGTGGCTGCTAAAAAAGATAAGAGTCCATGGAATTACAGGAAAGTTACATACGTGGATATAGCATTCGCTGATTGCCAGGAAACAGAGTGTGGGAATAAAGGGAATTAAACTTTCATTCTGTTTGTTGATAAAAGCTTCCCAATCCTGTAGCTTCCTACTATATTGTTTTGCAATATTGTACGCCTATTCTTTTTATGTTGCCCAATTCTTCCTTTAAAATAATTCATCTTCGTGAAGTATCTGTCCTATGCCTTCTGAAGTTCCCAGAAGTTCCATCATTGACGTATAGGTACACGGATCCCTGAAGGGGCAAAAAGGTCGATTGAAGGAATGCTTCCAACGAAATACATGTTTTATATTTGTCAGGCACTGAACAGAAGGCGTGGAATGACTTCGTTAAAACATTAATTTTGGCAATTTAACACTCTGTACACTTCCGTTGCCACGCTGCAGAAAGGGTGCAATTACTCTGAAGAGGAGATGCACCCGGAGCTTATGGGAGGACCTGAGTTAAAAGGGAGTTAGGAAGACAATTAGCTGGAACATTCTCTCCCGGAGCGTAATAGATTGAGGGGTGAACTTAAAGAGGACAAAGCATCACGATGCGTATCGATGTGTGAATATCCACAAGCTTTTCACGCACGAAGCTGTGCAAGAAAAGATGGCATAAAGTTCAGGAGAGTGGAGAATGACTGAAAGGAGAGATATATGCACAACATCTGCTATATAGAAGGTGATGGGTATGCGGAAGGAGCTGAAAGCGAATGTGATCGGGGTGGGTTCATTTCCGGAGGTCAAATGACATACTGACAGGATTATGAATAGGATTGGCTCAGAGCGGTATAGGCCAAATACTGGCAAATGTGGCGAACTCGTCCAGGCCTGAGCCAAATGGAATGAAGAGTACTTTTCCATGTTATGGAACTCTGTGACTCCAAACAGAGCTCTGTATAACCAAAGGGGGCAGAGTTTTAAGAAGACGAGTGTAAGGCTTCTCATACTTCCTCTGAAGGAATCAATCTGGTGCATACGGCCTGAGCGGATGGTGTAGGCAGCTTTTTATGGAACATCTCAATGAACAATTGAATCACAAAGACACAGTCGGCGATAAATTGGAGGAGTGATCTTTCAAGTTCCAGCTTGCGGGAATGCAAGATGAACTAAACCTTGCTGTATCAATTATCATATGTCTGTTTCTGGTTTCACAATATATCAGATTGTCCTTTTCGTCCATTATTGGATTGTTCTCTGTCCAGAGTCGAATCCGAGTTGGTACAGCCAAATATCACGTTGACACTGAACGAGATTCGAACATAGCATTTCCCGTCTCTCTCTCTCTCTCTCTCTCTCTCTCTCTCTCTCTCTCTCTCTCTCTCTCTCTCTCTCTCTCTCTCTCTCTCTCTCTCTCTCTCTCTCTCTCTCTATTTTCTATCTCTCTCTGGCCCTCTCCCCCTCTTTCTATCTCTCCCACTCCCTCCCTCTCTCTATCAATCTCTCTCTCATCCCTCTTTCTCTCTTCTCTCTCTCCGCCTCTCGCTCCTCACGCTCCCTCAATCTCTCCCCCTCTCCATATCTCTCTTCCTCTCTTACTCTCTCTCATTCGCTCTCCTATTCTATCTCTATCGCTCCCCTGGTCTCTATCTGTCGCGCCCTTTCTCCCTTTCTATCTCTCGCTCTGTCCCGCACCCTCGCTATATCGCTTTCGCACACGCTCTGTCTCCTTCGCGATCTCATTTGTTCTCTCTCCCGCAATCCCTCTCTCACTCGATCTACTTCCCTTTTTCTCTCTGTCGCTCTCTCTCCCTTTCGTTCGCTCTCAACCATAACACCAGCATCTCTCTCTCTCTCTCTCTCTCTCTCTCTCTCTCTCTCTCTCTCTCTCTCTCTCTCTCTCTCTCTCTCTCTCTCAGCTACAAGAATAGGTAATTATACTGTATTGCCTTTAATAAAAGTTAAAATCTGTTACGATTATTGTTCAAGGTGGCAGAGAGAAAGACAACCCACGATTAAGAAAAGAAGAATAAGAGCGAAAAAGAGGGCGAATAAAACGACGGTTTATGACCTGGAGCAGGATTGTTTGATACGGACGAAAAAATAGTGCAGGATCGGTCAGTATTCTTTACGCCGGGAAGCATGGGCCAGAGGTTTGCCCCAAGCTTCAATCTGATAGGAGCGGCTGGTCAGATGTAAAGGGCGATTAATGCCCTCGGGATCATCTGTAACTCTATTTTGTAACTCTAAGGCAACACACACAAAATGAAGGAGGAACATAGCAGACCAATTAACGTCAATGGAAAATCGTCCTTTCGGGTCTTCACCCTTCATTAAGACACTGATTTTATGAGTTTTCTTTTATATTTCGCGCATCTGTAGAATTTATTCGTAAAAATAAAAGCACAATAATTCTAGATTGAGTAAGACAAATACCGATCAATCCCATGCCTCCTAACTTTCTGCCTGAGTCTGTTATTGGGACTCTTGTCGACCGTTTCACTCAATTCCATTTGAACAGCATGCATTGCTCTTCCCTCATCAATTTGGGTTGTCACCTCCTCAGAAAGTCAGAGCAACCGCTGGTCTGAGGTGCTTAGTGAAAGATTCCTCAATTCAGCGTTATCTGGAACGGATAATTCTGAATATACAACCAATATTCAGTTCGAGTTTGATTTGAATGACACTTGGACAACCTGCAAGCGTAAATTCCAAATCATCTGAACCATTGTTCAATGAATTATCATATGCCGGTTTATGATTTTACAAACCGTCAGACTGTTCATTTAATCTATTCTCTTTCAATATTTTTATTGGTTTTTAACAAAAATATATAAAGGAGAATATATATGACATATCAATCATAATATATTTGAATCGAATTTATCATCTTATTACCCCATATTCATATAGATAAAATTGAATTATAATATTGAGAAGTATTAATTTACTATACTAAAAAAAATCTAAACCCACTACCAAGAAAGCTGTTTGTTAAAGAAAGAAAAAGGAAAAAAAGCATCCTTATCATAGAAAAACATATTATCGTAGAAAAACATATTATTAGCCAACATCTGTACTTAATAACAAATCAAAGATTCGGAAAGTAATTCAAAAAAGGTCACCACAATGTCAGAAAGTCGTCTTGATTCAGAGATTGAACAACGAATCTTCTCTAAATTTAACCATGACATAACATCGCTTAACCATTGAGCATGAGTAGGCGGAGCAGCATCCTTCTACCTAAGCAATAAAGCCCTTCTGGCTTTGAGAAATAAAAGCCAAAATATGCAAACCAAGATAATAGAACGAATCGTACGTTTTGGTTTTATTACATTAACCGAGAGGACTGTCCGGTTTTGGATTATTCAGAAGCTAACTCTGTCGGTAAATTTTCTATCATTTCTTTTCTCGGATCCTCAATTATGATCCAAGGTGGCGGCGTGACGCTGCTTGCAGCCGCCTGTCCGGAGCTGATATCGATGATTTGTCAAGCGGGGTGCCGTGCACAATCCTAATCTGATGAAAAACCGACGTGGGAGCACGGAGGAACATCTGGAAATCTCCAGGAAAGCCTCTTCGTTGCTGCTGCTGCTGTGAGGTCCGGGTCTCTGCTGAGAAGAACAGGCCCCCAGTCCTCGGGGTCGCGTTGCCGATGGCCGTTGTCTTAATGCGCTCGGCAGAGGATGGTGCTCTGAGAAGCTGTGCCGGAGGGGATGGTCGGAGGCTCGGTGTCCGCGCGGTCGGGGCGCGTTCACTGTGTGTTGTGTCTGCGAGGTTGCGTCCTACGGAGATTCCATTGCATGCTGCGTCTGCGAGGCTGAGTTAGGTGGCGCCTTGGAAGTCCATAGTGGGGGTATTCCCTTCTACCTCCTGCGTGGGATAACGAGCCTATCGGGACCCTGAGGACTTCTGGAAACTATATGATGATTTATTCGAACTTATTATTCTCGAGAACTTGTTGTTCTCGGTGTCGGATATGGGAGATCCTGGATTCTCCGAGCCTCCCGACGTCCACATCTGCACCCAGTGCGCCGAACTGCAGCTCCTGAGGGACCGAGTTAGGGAACCTGGAGCAGCAGCTCGATGACCTTGGCCCTGGTCAGGGAGAGTGAGGAGGTGATTGAGAGGAGTTACAGGCAGGTGGTCACTCTGGGGCCACGGGAGGCAGATAGGTGGGTCACGGTCAGGAATGGAAGAGGCAGGTACTAGAGAGTACCCCAGTGGCTGTACCCCTGACAATAAGTACTCATGTTTGAGTACTGTTGGGGACACAGCCTACCTGGAGGAAGTGACAGTGGCCGGGCCTCCGTCACAGAGGACGGCCCTGTAGCTCAGAAGGGTAGGGATTGAAGAAAGAGGACCATAGTAATAGGGCATTCGATAGTCAGGTGTTCAGACAGGCGATTCTGTGGAGGTGCTCGGGAGTCCCGGATGGTAGTTTGCCTCTCTGGTGCCAGGGTTCGGGAAGTTTCTGATCGCGTCCAAGATATCCTGAAGTGGGAGGGTGAGGAGCCAGAGGTCGTGGTACATGTAGGTACCAATGACATAGGTACGAAAGGGGAAGAGGTCCTGAAACGAGAGTACAGGGAGTTAGGAAGGCAGTTAAGAAGAAGGACCGCAGCGGTAGTAATCTCGGGATTTACTGCCTATGCCAGGCGACAGTGAGAGTAGGAATGGAATTAGGTGGAGGATGAATGCGTTGGTCGAGGAATTGGAGCGGGGGCAAGGATTCAAGTTTCTGGGTCATTGGGACATCTTCTGGGGCAGGCCTGACCTGTTCAAGAAGGATTGGTTACACTTGAATCCTGGGGGGACCAATATCCTAGCGGGGAGGTTTGCTAGGGCTACAGGGCAGACTTTAAACTAGTAAGATGGGGGCGGGGGGGGCGGAAATCGATTTGAGGAAACTATGGAAAGGAGGTTAGTTCACCAGTAGAGCAAGTAACTAGACTGTGTGTGAGGGAGAAAAGGCAGGTGATGGAGAAGGGATGCGCTCAGCCTGAAGATGTAGGGGAGAAGAAAGAAATGGATAATAAATTTGAATGCATTGTTAGGGATGAAAAGAGAGGAGGAGGTGGAGAGTATTTTAAATGTATCTATTTTAATGCTAGGAGCATTGTAAGAAAGGTGGATGAGCGTAAAGCGTGGATTTCTACCTGGAATAATGATGTTGTAGCTATTAGTGAAACATGGTTGCAGGAAGGGTGTGTCTGGCAACTAAATATTCCTGGATTTAGTTGCTTCAGGTGTGATAGAGTAGGAGGGGCCAGAGGAGGAGGTGTTGCATTGCTTGTCCGAGAAAATCTTATGGCGGTGCTTTGGAAGGATAGATTCAGAGAGCTCCTCTAAGGAGGCTATTGGGTGGAATTGAGGAATGGGAAAGGTGTAGTGACACTGATTGGAGTGTTTTATAGGCCACCTAATGGGGAGCGTGAGTTGGAAGAGCAAATGTGTAAGGAGATAGCAGATATTTGTAGCAAACGCAAGGTGGTGATTGTGGGAGATTTTAATTTCCACACGTAGATTGGGAAGCTCATTCTGTAAAAGGGCTGGATGGTTCAGAGTTTGTGAAATGTGTGCAGAATAGTTTTTTGCAACAATACATAGAAGTACCGACTTGAGATGGGGCTGTGTTGGATCTCCTGTTAGGGAATGCGATAGGTCAGCTGACAGACATATGTGTTGGGGAGCACTTCGAGTCCAGTGATCACAATAGCATTAGCTTCAATATAATTATGGAGAAGGACAGGACAGGACCTAGAGTTGAAATTTTTGATTGGATATAGGCTAACTTTGAGGAGATGCGAAGGGATTTAGAGAGAGTGGATTGGGTCAAGTTGTTTTATGGGAAGGATGTAATAGAGAAATGGAGGTCATTTAAGGGTGAAATTATGAGGGTACAGAATATTTATGTTCCTGTTATGTGAAAGGGAAAGGTTAAAGGTTTGAAAGCACCGTGGTTTTCAAGGGATATTAGAAACTTGGTTCGGAAAAGAGGGATGTCTACAATAGATATAGGCAGCATGGAATTGCTCGAGGAGTATAAAGAATGTAAAAGGAATCCTAAGAAAAAGATTTGAAAAGCTAAAGGAAGATACGAGGTTGGTTTTGCAAATAAAGTGAAAGTAAATCCGACAGGTTTCTACAGTTATATTAAAAGCAAGAGGATAGTGAGGGATAAAATTGGTCCCTTAGAGAATCTGGTGGTCAGCAAGGTGTGGAGCCGAGGGAGATGGGAGAGATTTTGAATGATTTCTTCTCTTCGGTATTCACTAAGGAGAAGGATATTAAATTGTGTAAGGTGTGGGAAACAAGTAAGGAAGTTATGGAACCTATGACACTTAAAGAGGTGGGAAGTACTGGCGCTTTTAAGAAATTTAAAAGTGGATAAATCTCGGGGTCCTGACAAGATATTCCCCAGGACTTTCAGGGAAGTTTGTGTAGAGATAGCAGGAGTTCTGACGGCGATCTTTCAGATGTCATTAGAAACGGGGATTGTGCCGGAGGATTGGCGTATTGCTCATGTGGTTCCATTGTTTAAAAAGGGTTCTAGAAGTACGCCTAACTATTATAGACCTGTCAGTTTGACATCAGTGCTGGGTAAATTAATGGAAAGTATACTTAGAGATAGTATTAATAATTATCTGGATAGACAGGATCTGATTAGGAGTAGCCAGCATGGATTTGTGCGTGGAAGGTCATGTTTGACAAACCTTATTGAATTTTTTGAAGAAGTTACGAGGAATGTTGACGAGGGTCAGGCAGTGGACTTCAGCAAGGCCTTTGACAAAGTTCCACATGGAAGGTTAGTTAAGAAGGTTCAGTCGTTAGGTATTAATGCTGGAGTAATAAAATGGATTCAACAGTGGTTAGATGGGAGATGCCAGAGAGTAGTAGTGGATAATTGTTTATCTGGATGGAGGCCGGTGACTAGCGGGGTGCCTCAGGGATCTGCTTTAGGCCCATTGTTGTTTTTAAAGTACATAAATGATCTGGATGATGGGGTAGGTAAATTGGATTAGTAAGTATGCCGATGATACTAAGGTAGGAGGTTTTGTGGATAATGAGGTGGGTTTTCAAAGCTTGCAGGGAGATTTATGCCGGTTAGAAGAATGGGCTGAACGTTGGCAGATGGAGTTTAATGCTGAGAAGTGTGAGGTTCTATATTTTGGCAGGAATAATCCAAATAGAACATACAGGGTAAACGGTAGGGCATTGAGGAATGCAGTGGAACAGAGAGTTCTCGGAATAAAAGTGCATAGTTCCCTGAAGGTGGAGTCTCATGTAGATAGGGTGGTGAAGAAGGTTTTTTAACGCTGGACTTTATAATCAGAGCATTGATTACAGAAGTTGGGATGTAATGTTAAAATTGTACAAGGCATTGGTAAGCCCAAATTTGGAATAATCCTGTACAGTTCTGGTCACCGAATTATAGGAAAGATGACGATTTGCAGAGACGATTTACTAGGATGTTACCTGGGGTTTCAGCACTTAAGTTACAGAGAAAGGTTGAGCAAGTTAGGTCTCTATTCATTGGAGCGTAAAAGGTTGAGGGGGGGGGATTTGATCGAGGTATTTAAAATTTTGAGAGGGATAGATAGAGTTGACGTGAATAGGCTGTTTCCTTTGAGAGCAGGGAGATTCAAACAAGAGGAAATGATTTGAGAGTTAGGGGGCAGAAGCTTAAGGAAAATACGAGGGGGTATTTCTTTACTCAGAGAGTGATAGCTGTGTGGAATGAGCTTCCTGTAGAAGAAGTAGAGGCCAGTTTTGTCATTTAAGGTAAAATTGGATAGGTATATGGACAGGAAGAGTGGAGGGTTATGGGGTGAGTGCGGGTAGGTGGGACTAGGTGAGATTAAGAGTTCGGCACGGACTAGGAGGGCCGAGATGGCCTGTTTGCGTGCTGTGATTGCTATATGTTATCTGGTTATAGTCTTTTAAAATCCTTGGACTATTATTGCTGTGTCCATGGTCTGTGTTTTCTC
>NW_026780891.1:0-22113 GCF_030144855.1 Hypanus sabinus
CTTGTATTAAAATAAATACATCTCAAACCATCAGGTTGAGTCCACCTTTGTTCTAACATCTGCCTATCCTTCCTCACAAACTCCCTTCAAGCTACTTGTGCTCCAATCTCCCATCCTCTGCCTCTTCGCTTTGTGTCCCACCCCTCCCCACTGCAAATCCACTTTAAACCATCCCAACGGTATTAGCAAACCTCCCCTCTGTGACACTGGTCCACCTCGGTTTTAAGTGCCTCCCGTCCTTTTGTACAGTTCACACCTGTTCAGAAGAGGTCGTAATGACCCAAATATCCGAATCCCTGCAATCATTCAGCCACGCATTTATCTTCCACCTCATTCTATTACTGTATTTAATGTCACGTGGCACAGGCAGCAATACCGAGATTACTACTGTTGAGGTCCTGTTTCTCAGCTTCCTTCCTAACTCCTTGCATTATGCTTTTAGGACTTCCACCTTTTTTCTACCTATGTCGTTGGTACCACGACGTCTGGGTGCTCACACTCCCATTTCACGCTCCTCCCTCCCTTTCTTTCTTCCATGGACTTCTGTTTTCTTCCCTCAGACTCCCCTTTCTCCAGCCCTGTATCTTCCTCACCAAGTAACATCTCAGCTCTTTATATCACCACACCCCATCCCAGTTTCACCTATCACCCTGTGTTACTCCCTCCCCTCCCCAACTTTGAACTCTACTCTCATTTTGTTTCTCCAGTCCCGCTGATAGGTCTCGGCCCGAAACGTCGACTGTAATATTTTCCATAGATGCTGCCTGGCCTGCTGAGTTCCTCTAGCATTTTGTAGGCGTTGCTTGGATTTACAGCATCTGCAGATTATCTGCAGATACGTTACGCCATGCGGGCGTTTATTGTTTTTTTTGAATCAGGGAAGAGAGTTGTAATTTTATGTAGAAGCTCCCAGAGTGCAAATGGTAAGTTCCCATCTGCCTTAGCACAGCGATCAAAATTGTGGTCACAGATTTAAAATAGTTAATAAAATGAGTGCAGGAAATGTGAGGGAAAAAGTTTCTGACTTCGAATATGTTCCGCGTCATCACTGCCTGAAATACTAATGTGGGCAGAGACCTTCAACATTGGAACGTTCAGATGTGCAGTCGGAAAGCAATGGTTAGCAGAGATACATAACCTGTGCAGGAAGGTGGTTTTATGCTAAGGCAGACAAACTATGCCATGCGTGAGTTTATTGTTTGTTTTCGATTAGGGAAAAGAGTTGTAATTTTATGTGTAACCCTCCTGAGTGAAAATAAGAAGTACCCATCTGCCTTAGCAAAGTGATCCAAATTGTGGTCATGTTTTAAAATAGTTGGTGAAATGATTGGAAGAAATATGAGGAAAACATTTTCTGAGTTAGAATGTGTTCCGCGTCATCATTGTCAGAAAGACGAATGGAGGCAGCGACCCTTAACTTTGGCATGTTCGGATGTGCACTCAGAAGGCAGTGACTTGCACAGATACATAGCCTGTGTTTGCAGGTAGGTTTCAGTCGGATAATTCTTTTTTTAGCTTAGATAGAATAAGATGAAATGCATCAGTCTCTGTTATAAAAGAAATGAACTGCCGGAGATTCATCAGGTGGAGAAGCATCTGGACAGAGAAGCAGGAATTGTTGACGTTTTGTGTCGCGAAAGTGCTTCAGCTCCGAGAGGGAAGTTAGGGGAAAAGGATGAGACAGGGCAGGTGTGAAGGCAAGTGGACAAAAAACTTCGTGTCAGGCATTTTCTGCAACTCTACCGTATTGCGGCCGAAGTGGTGAATCCAATGCTGCATTATTCTTTCGCTTGGTGCAGTCGGAATACAATTGAAACTCCCTTGCTGTCTTATCTGCGCCTTGTGCTGCGCGTGACCGTTGGTTTGGTGTTTTGCACCTTGGCCCCGAAGTAAAGCTGTTTCATTCGGCTGTATTTATGGGTATTCATGAATGGTTAGTTACAACTAAACTTGAAATTGAACTTCCATTCAACGAAGTACACCGACCTCTCTGTGCAAAACTCGAGTCTGCTTTGTTCAGATAATTATTGAAATTCAACACGGCTTACTGCTTGTTCCTTATAGCCCTCATCACACTTGTAGCTGCCAAATACATTTAAGAGATATCAGGATGCTTGTGTTTCTGCGCGGTTATTTACATAACATATGTCCTCTTTTTATTGACTAATATACCTTGTTTTTAGCAAACGAATAATCTTCTTAAACTACAGAATATCCGTGAATGTCCTCTTAAGATAAATCTTTCCTTTCAACGTAATCAACACTACCAGACTTTTGTCAGAATTTCTGTCTGGATGGAGCAGGTTGAAAAGGCTGAAGCTAATAGAGTCAGAGGAGAAGCTGTTTCGCAATAGTGAGTGTTTCAACAAAGATCCCACTTCTCAACTTTGATGTTTCTTCAGCATTTGTCTCTTTTTATGTGGCCGAGTTAGTTGTTACTACTTCCCTCGAGTTCTGGTGAAGATTTCACTACACCACCGGCCACACTGAGCTTTAGAGACTTCCATATGCGAGTACACTGGGCAAGTCATCTTGGTATATCACCGCAAGATAGGGAAGCACTCTAATCCTTATGAGACAGCATTATAAAGCATCCCGTGGTTCTGATTTGCCAGATTAAACTGTGTCTAATTTCAATTGCCTTTAGCCAAAGGATCACTGGAGGAAAAACAATTCTTTATTTGTCATTGTGTAATGAGGCAGGTTTAATGAGACAACTGAAGGTAAAAGAACACCTAGGACGTAGCAACCATAACATGATAAACTTCAGCCTGTAACTTGCGAGAGGGAGAAACACGGAAATCTGATGTAACTATAGCGCAGTTAAAAAATGATAATTTCAGAGGATTGAAGGAGGAACCGGCCAAAGCTGACGGGAAGACAACAGGGAAGACAGTGAAACATCAGTAAGTGGAGGCTCGATGAATAATTCAAGAGACAGAGCAATTTTTTTTTCCGGGGAAGAAGAAGCACATTGAACAGAGGACGAGAAAACCATGGTAGAAAGGAGAAAGCAAGGACGGCAAAAGATGACAGAAAATATTGGAAAGGGTAAAGGGAAGCCTTTAAGACCCAACAAATGTTGTCGAGAAAGGTATAAGGGGAAAGAACATGTAATAAAAAGTCAAGGTAGCCAAGAAGGTAAAAGAAAATAGCAAACGGTTTTATTTTGAATACATACTGGGAAAGTGGGAAGCAAGAGCTGGAGCAGTACATGGGGAAAAACAGGAAATGGCTGAGGAGCGAATGTTGACTCCTACTTTGTTCAACTAACCCTTTGCTTAGATAAATGATCGCACAAATCCTAACTAATTTAAACAACTCGTAATTTTATTACATTAACTTTATTTTATCAATACGATATCCACTTTATGTTATATGGACCTAGGTTAGCAATTACTGAACATTATTGTTGCTTTAGAAATACCTCTCCGACTTACAACACCGAAATAGGCAAACTCTCGTTTGCTTCTCCATTTTCTAAACATAGGGCTTTTCTTTGTGACAGTTAGTCTCCGGAGTTCTCGCTGATCTACCTCGGAAAATTTCGTTATTATTCTTTTCCCTTATCAGTCCTGCGCGATTCTGTGGGTTCTGATTTACCAGATTAAACTGCGTCTAATTTCAATTGTCTTTAGTCAAGGGCGACTGATGAAGTTACCTATTTGCTACTCTCCCAAATAGCGAAGTGATCCCGATGCTTTCTCTTTATGATATTTCCGCTGAATCGGGCCATTTCAAACCAGTTATGTCCAGTTCATTTAGACACTGGGCCCAGGTTACTTCAGCTCACAGACAAAACCTACTCTTTTCACTCTTTTGGAAATTATCTCTGATTTAGTATATTATGGATATTACCTTCATTATCTTCTCTTTCGACTACTTCAATTCCGGAAGCGTTTATTCAGATAAGCACTTCAAAATCTGGTAGTCAGAAGAATAACCTTGTAAAACGACAACCTCCACTTTATTCATCATGTTGCAAAAAAGGACACTTTTGTATCCACTCGTCCATTACCCTTGTCTTATTCCTACTACCTATTTTTCCGTAGTTTAATTTCGGAACGCCAACACGAAATAAGCACGTCACATCAGTCCTTACAGTGCAAGACAACAGTAACATGCCAGAAATTCATGAGAGTCAGTGGACAAAGGTGAGCGGCACGGCTATTATTAAGCAAAAGATGCTGGAGAAATTGAAATGTCTGAAAATGGATAAATTACCGGGATTTGATGACCACACCCTCATATTATGAAAACAAAACATGATTGAAGAGATTATGGAGCAGAAAGGAGCCGAAATCTCATATGACATACCACAATTTAAGAAGGAGCAAGACAAAAGACAGGACATTATGAGAGGGTTAACAAGACATCCGGGGGTCGATAAGACATTTGAGTTCATTATTAAGATTAAACTGCTGGAATATATGATAAAATGTGAAGGAACCAGCACAGTTTGGTTACAGTATTTCTCTCCTGGCAGTGTTTTTAAGTATGCATGTAACAAGAAGTTTAGTCAAAGAAAAGTCGATAAATGTTATTTAACTGTATTGTAGAGGACCTTGGATAAAATGCAGGATACGAGACTGCTAAACAGAATAAGAGCCAATTGAGTTTGAGGCACCGTACTAGCATGGTGCCAGTAACTACCGGTAGTCAAAGAAAAGGGATAAATTGCACCTTTACTTTATGGCTGAGGGGACTAGTGGAGATCTACAGGAGTCAGTGTCCGAACTACAAAGTTTCACTCTATACTTTGATGTTTTGAATGAAGGAACTCATCATACGGTGGCTAACCTTGTGGAGTAGAAAAAGACAGATAGAAGAACAGTTAGTTACCCAGAGACAAGAAGTCTGCAGGACTTTCACACGTTGGGAAAGTGGGCACATTCCGGAGGGTTAAACAATCTGGAGGGTTAAACAGACGGAGCGGGGGTCAGCTGTGATACAACTTGGTGGTAAAAATTAAAGGTGCAGACTCGATTCTAAATGAAAGTACACTGAAATTAAAGGGGACTTGAGAGTCAGACTTTCGGATTGGCTCATTAATTTGCAGATTGAGCCGATGGTAACGTGCGGAAATGCAATGTGACCATGGATTTCCAAGGGACAAGGCACATGTGTATGTACTACTGAAGCCATTGAAACCGAAGCCAAGGCATGATCTGAAAATACTCTGGAGGAGCTCCAAAAGATTTATCCCAGCAACAAAAGGGTTAACATATGTAGGGCGCTTGATGCCCCGGGTCTGTACTTATTGAAGTTAATAAAAATGAGGTTGGGACACTCTGAGGCCTACCTGAAACATGAGGGTCTAAAAGAGGTAGGCGTGATGAGGACGTTTCCGTTCTTATAGGAGAATGTATGCACGCAGAGTATAGCCTCGGAATAAAACAGACCAGGAACAATTTCTTCACCAACATGTTGGGGAAGCTTTGGAATTCGTTGCCACAGAGGCTTTGACAGCCAATTCACTGGGCACATTTAATACAGTGAAGGGTAGATGCATGATGTGTAAGTGATTAAATTCCAATGTCAGATATATATTTTAATTTTTTTATTGAGTTTTCCAGTGTTTACGAAAAGAAAGAAAAAAAATTATCAACCCTTCCCCCCATCCACTTAACCCCTCCCCCCTAGCATATCCCTATAGAAAGAGAGAAAAAAAGAGAAAAAAAAAGAATGCCTGGATATCGGAACATCCCCACATGCTCCATGGAGTTCGTAATAACTTTAGTATATATATTTATTTATTTCCTCAAATAACCAGTAATTTTATCTTCAGAGCACCTATATATTTAATCTTATCTTTTGTAAATAAAGGTGCCAAATTTTCAGAAATGTTTCATATTTATCTCTTAAATGATAAGTAATTTTTTCAAGTGGAATGCAGCTGAAGATTGTCAGACATATGCCAGATATGTCTTCAGATTCCATAAACTATTTTGCTCGTTCTTTCTAACACTAATTCCCACTTCTAAGTTCTGAACCAATCTTTTAAATCTACAGAGACATGCTTTTTAATGCTATTACTTACATAAGACGTTCTCTTTACATGAATCACATCTTTTTTTTTAAATTTTACAGGTCAAAATTCTACCACTGCAACACCTGGAGAAAGGACGAACACAGGTAAAATCTTAGCTTTCAGTGCAATCCGCAATTCTTGTCCTTTGTACGTTTTTCCATCTGATAGAGCAGATTATAAAGTCTGCAGGAATTTTATGCAGTAGTCGTAAAGAGAGTAGAGGAGATTCGGTTCACAATAGTGGATGATTCAATAAAGATCTCACAGCTGAGCAACGGATAATTATTATCGAGGGCAATAGAATAGGAACTAACCTAACGTTATGTAAAATGAACAGTACTGTAGCAACACTTTCCTTTGGACATTTATGCCACATTCACAGGACAGTGCTCCATACAGATTACAACACTTTATAATAGTGAAGATCCAAGGTATTGCAGGAATGGTTCGATTCTGTCATGATTTAGAGTAGGCGGCATTTGAAAAGACCACAAAGCCATGAAACAGAGAGAATTAGGTAAACTCCATTTATTATCGCTCTCAACCCCAGAGTCTTGCCTTCTCCTCGTGACATTTGACACCTGGCTTATCAAGAACCCATGAAATTCTGATTTTAATATACTCAACAATTTGCCCTACGCTGCTGTTTGTGGCAGTGAATTACAGGGAATAGGCAATCTCTGGCGAAAGGAATTCATTCTCGTCTCTGTCCTAATTAGACGTCCCTCTACCCTGAACCGGGGCCCTCTAGTCCAAGACTCCCCCACTACAGGAAATATTGCATCTACATCCAGAAGCTAGGCTTTATAACATACGACATACTTCAGTGAGATTCCCCTGATTCTTATCTCCCACGAGTATAGGGCCCAAACCATCACATTCCAGTCACGTTAAACTTCACATTCATTGGATTATTATTCTGAACCTCCTCTATGCCCTCTCCAACGCAAGCACCTCTTTCCTTAGAAAAAGGGACTAAATCAACTCACAATAATCCAAGTGCGTCCTGATCAATCTCATTATGAAGCCTCTGCATTATATCTTTGTTTTTATATTCTTCTCCTCTCGAAGTTAATGCTAACATTGCATTTCTTTTCCTTACCACCGACTCAAACTGTAATTTAACCTTTAGGGAATTCTACACAAGGAGTCGTAAGTCCCTTCACAACTCTGGTTTTTTAATGTTCTTCCCATTTAGAAAATAGTCTTTGTCTTATCTTATTTAGCAGCTTCATATGCGCACCTTGTCAAAGGTCTTCTGAAAATCCAAGTAACTCTCTGACCCACTGGCTCGCCACTGTGTATCTTGCCAAAAAGAATTCCAACTAGTGTGTCAGACAATACTTCTCCTTTAGGAACAATGCTGAATTTGGCCTATATTATTACGTGCCTCCAAGAACCCTAAAACATTACCCTTAACAATGGACTCCAACATCTTCCCAACCACTAATATTAGAATAATTGGCTCATAATTTGTTGATAGGTCATTACTAAAGCCTCCATAATATTTTCAGATACTCCTGGAGTTATTTCATCTGATCGAGGTTACTTATTTACATCTGGACATTTTAGCTTCACAAGCACCTTCTCCTGGGAAATTGTATCTACACTTAATTCTGTCACCTGGCACTCAGGAAACTCTGGTGTACTATTGGTGGTTTTGCACAGTGAACACCGACGCAAAATACTTTTTAAGTTCGTCCGAAATGTCTGCGTCCGGCACCCTTAATCCGCATATAATTTGTACAAACAAAGTTAAGAAGAATAACTTGTAAAGATACTTCCCGGACATGAATTCCTTCGCATACAATTGAAAATGCTGACAAAGTCGCGGATGAAATGGGGGGGGGGGGTTGTTGCGCTGTGTTGTAAATTTAAATAAATCATTTAATAGTAAGGAATGACAAAGAACCATATGTTGTAAAATCCTTGTGGATAGGGTTGACGAACCTAAATTCAAGCAGTAGCAAGGCAAAAGACAAGACATTCTAAGCGGGATAACGCGACCTCCGTGAGTCCATAAGATTTTTCAGTTTCTTGTTAAGATTAAGCTGCTGGGATATATGATAAAATATGATGCAATCAACAGTTTTGTTAAAGGATTTCTTTCCTGGCAGTTTTTTTTTAGTATACTTCTAACAAGAAGGTTAGTCAAAGAAAAGTTGATAAATGTTATTTAACTGTATTGTAGAAGACCTTGGATAAAATGCAGGATATGAGACTGCTAAACAGGATAAGAGCCTATTGAGTTTGAGGCACCATACTAGCATGGTGCCAGTAACTACTGGTAGTCAAAGAAAAGGGATAAATTGCACCTTTGCATAATGGCTGAGGGGACTAGTGGAGATCTACAGGAGTCAGTGTTCAAACTACAAAGTTTCACTCTATACTTTGATGCTTTGAATCAAGGAACTCATCATACGGTGGCTAACCTTGTGGAGTAGACAAAGACAGGTAGAAGAACAGTTAGTTACCCAGAGACAAGAAGTCTGCAGGACTTTCACACGTTGGGAAAGTGGGCACATTCCGGAGGGTTAAACAATCTGGAGGTCAGCTGTGATACAACTTGGTGGTAAAAAATAAAGGTGCCGTCTCGATACTAACTGAAAGTACACTGAAATTAAAGGGGACTTGAGAGTCATATTTTCGGATTTGCTCAATAATTTGCAGATTGAGCCGATGGTAACGGGTGGAAATGCAATGTGACCGTTGATTTCCAAGGGACTAGGTACATGGGTATGTACTACCGAAGCCATTAATACCGAAGCTAAGGCATGATCTGAAAAGACTCTGGAGGAGCTCCAAAACATTTATCCCAGCAACAAAAGGGTTAACAGATGGAGGATGCTTGATGCTCCGGGTCTGTACTTATTGAAGGCAGTAAGAGTAAGGTTGGGATACTCTGTGAAGCCTACCTGAAATATAAGGATCTAAATAAGGTAGGCGTGGAGAGGACGGTCGTTCGTATAGGAGAATCTATGCACATAGAGCATAGCCTCAGAATAAAACTGACCAGGAGCAATTTCTTCACCAAAATGTTGGTGAATCTTTGGAATTCGTTGCCACAGCGGCTTTGACAGCCAATTCACTGGGCACATTTAATACAGTGAAGGGTAGATGCATGATGAGTAAGTGAGTTAATTCCTATATCAGATATGTCTTCAGATTTGACACAATAGTTCTGCTCATTCTTTCTAACACTAATTCCCACTTCTAGGTTCTGAACCAATCTTTTAAATCTACAGAGACATGCTTTTTAATGCTATTACTTACATAAGACGTTCTCTTTACATGGATCACTCATCTTTTTTTTAAATTTTACAGGTCAAAATTCTACCACTGCAACACCTGGAGAAAGGACGAATTCAGGTAAAATCTTAGCTTTCAGTGCAATCCGCAATTCTTGTCCTTTGTATGTTTTTTCCATCTGTTGGAGCGGACTATAAAGTCTGCAGAAGTTTTGTGCAGTAGTCGTAAAGAGAGTAGAGGTGAAACGGTTCACAACAGTGGGTGATTCAACAAAGATCTCACGGCGGAGCAACGGATAATTATTATCGAGGGCAATAGGGCAGATGATTGAATAGGATGCAACCTTACTTTATGTAAAGTCAACAATAATGCAACAGCGCTTTCCTTTGGTCATTTATGCCACATCTACAGGACTGTGCTCCACACAAATTCCAAAACTTTATAATAGTGAAGATCCAAGGTATTTCAGGAATGGTTTGATTCTGGCATGATTTAGAGTAGGCGGCATTTGAAAAGACCTCAAAGCCATGAGACATAGGAGAAGAATTAGGTAAATTCCTTTATAGCCCATTTATTATCACTCTCAACCCCAGAGTCTTGCCTTCTCCTCGTGACATTTGACACCTGGCTTATCAAGAACCCATGAAATTCCGCTTTTAATATGCTCAACGATTTGCCCTACACTGCCGTTTGTGGCAGTGAACTGCAGGGAATAGGCAATCTCTGGCGAAAGGAATTCATTCCCGTATCCATTATAAATAGACGTTCCGCTACCCAGCACCGGGCCCCTCTAGTCCAAAACTCCCCCACTACAGGAAATATTGTATCTACATCCAGAAGCTAGGCTTTATAACGTGCGACAGACTTTAGTGAGATTCCCCTGATTCTTATCTCCTATGAGTATAGGCACCAAACTATCACATTCCAGTCACGTTAAACTTCACATTCATTGGATTATTATTATGAACCTCCTCTATGCCCTCTCCAACGCAAGCACATCAGTTTTTTAGAAAATAGGACCAAAACGGCTCACAATACTCCAACTGCGTCCTGATCAATCTCTTTATGAAGCCTCAGCATTATATCTTTGGTCTTACACACTGAAGCCAGACGCAAAACACTTATTAAGCTCGTCCGCAATTTCTTTGCCCCGTCCCTTAATCTTTCAATAGTTTGTACAAACAAAGTTATGAAGAATAACTTGGAACAATACTTCCCGGACATGAATTCCTTGGCATACAAATAAAAATACTAACAAGGATGCAGAGGGAATGAGGGAGGGGTGGTGCTGTGGGTGCTCTCTGTTGTAATTAAAAATAAATCATTTAATAGTAAGGAATGACAGAGGACCATATGTTGTAAAATCCTCATGAATAGAGTTGACGAACCTAAATTTGAGAAGTAGCAAGACAAAAGACAAGACATTATAAGCTGTTTAACGCGACCTCCGTGGGTCCCTAAGATTTTTGAGTTTATTATTAAGATTAAGCTGCTGGGATATATGAGATAATATGATGCAATCTGCAGTTTTGTTAGAGGATTTCTTTCCTGGCAGTTTTCTTTATAGTATGTATGTAACAAGAAGGTTTGTCAAAGAAATGTCGATAAATGTTATTTAACTGTATCTTAGAAGACCTTGATTAAAGTGCAGAATACGAGACTGCTAAACAGGCAAAGAGCCTATTGAGTTTGAGACACCATACTAGCATGCTGCCACTAATTACCGGTAGTCAGAGAAAAAGGATAAGTTGCACATTTTCATTATGGCTGAGGGAGTCTAGTGGACATGTACGGGGGTCGGTGGTCGGACTACAAAGTTTCACTCTATACTTTGATGTTTTGAATGAAGGATTATACGGTGTCTAACCTCGTGGAGTATAGGAGGACAGGTAGAAGAACAGGTAGTTACCCTGAGAAAACAACTCAGCAGGATTAGCACACGTTCAGAAAGTTGGCAAAATGTGGAGGGTTAAATAAACGGTACGGAGGTTAGCTGTGATACACTTTGGTCGGAAAAGAATAAAGGTGCCGCCGAGACACTAAATGAAATAGACTGAAATTAACGGGGACTTGAGAGTCATACTTTCTGATTTGCTCATTAATTAGCAGATTGAGCCGATAGTAACGGGCGGAAATGCAATGTTACCATTGATTTCCAAGGGACTAGAGACTTGTGTATGTACTACTGAAGCCATTGACAGCAAAACCAAGGAATGATGTGCAAAGTCTCCGATGGAGGTTCAAAAGATTTATCCTAGCAACAAAAGGGTTAATAAATGAGGGGTGTTTGATGTCTCCGGTCTTTACTTGAAGTTAATAAGAATCAGGTTGGGATTCTCCATGTGAAGCCTACCTGAAACATAACGGCCTAAATAAGGTCGGCGTGGCGAGAACGTTTCCGTTCGTATAGGAGAATCTATGAACGCAGGGTATAGCCTCAGAATAAACTGACCAGGAGCAATTTCTTCACCAACATGTTGGTGAATCTGAAATTATTTGCCACGGCGGCTTTGACAGCCAATTCACTGGGCGGATTTAATACAGTGATCGGTAGAGGCATGATGAGTAAATGGGTTAATACCTATGCCAGATACGTATTCACATTCGATACAATATTCTACTCTTTCTTACTAACACTAATTCCCACTTCTACGTTCCGAACCAATCTTTTATATCTAAAGAGACATGATTTTAATGCTAATATTTACATAACACGTTCGCTTTACATGGATAACTCTTTTATATATATATATATATAAATTTTACAGATCATTCTGGCGCTACAGAACCTGGAGAAGGGAGTAGCTCAGGTAAAATCTTAGCTTTAAAAGCAATCCATAATTCATGTCTTTTGTATTTCTTTCCATCGGATAGAGCAGATTACAAAGGCTGCAAGAATTGTGTGTAGTAGTTGTAAAGAGAGTAGAGGAGAATCGGTTCACAATAGTGGGTGATTCAGCAAAGATCTGACCGCTGAACAACGGATAATTATTATCGAGGGCAATAGGGCAGATGATTGAATAGGATCCAACCTTACTTTATGTAATATCAACAATACTGTAGCAGCGTTTTCCTTCGGTCATTTACGCCACATTCACGGGACTGAGCTCCATACAGATTCCCACAATTTATATTAGTGAAGATCCAAGATATTGCAGGAATGTTTTGATCCTGGCATTGTTTAGAGTAGCCGGCATTTGAAAAGACCACAAAGTCATGAGACATAGGAGAAGAATTAGGTCCATTCCATTTTGGCCGATTCATTATCCCTCTCAACCCCAGAGTCTTGCCTTCTCCTCGCGACACTTGTCACCTGGCTAATCAAGAACTCATGAAATTCCGCTTTTAATATTCTCAATGATTTGCCCTACACTGCTGTTTGTGACAATGAATTGCACGGATTCAGCAATCGCTGTCTAAAGAAATTCATTCTCGTCTCTGTTCTAAGTAGATGTCCCTCTACCCTGAACCTGGGCCCTCTAGTCCAACACTCCCCCACTACAGGAAATATTGAATCTGCATCCAGTAGTTAGGCCATCCAACATGAGACAGACTTCAGTGTGATTCTCCTGATTCTTTATCTCCCACGAGTATAGGCCCCAAACTATCACATTGCAGTCACGTTAACCTTCACATTCATTGGATTATTATTATGAACGTCCTCTATGCTCTCTCCAACACAAGCACAACTTTCCTGAGAAAAAGGGACCAGAATGGCTCACAATACTCCAAGTGCATCTTGATCAATCTCTTTTTGAGGCCTCAGCATTGTATCTTTGTTTTGATATTCTAGTCCTCTCGAAATGAATGCTAACATTCAATTTCTCTTCTTTACCACCGACTCAAACTGTAAATTAACCTTTAGGAAATTCTACACTACGAGTTGCAAGTCCCTTCACACCTCTGGTTTTTGAATGTTCTTCCCATTTAGAAAATAGTCTGTCTTATCTTATTTAGCAGACTCGTATGCGCTCCTTGTCAAAGGTCTGCTGAAAATCCAAGTAACATTCTGACCCACTGGCTCCTCTTTGTGTATCTTGCCTTAAAGAATTCCAACCGATGTGTCAGACAATATTGCCCCTTGAGTAACCATGCTGAATTTGAACTATATTATTACATGCCTCCAAGTACCCCGAAACCTCATCCTTAGAAATTGACGCCAACATCTTCCCAGCCACTGTCAGGATAACTAGCTCATAATTTGTTGAAAGCTCACCACTAAAGCCTCCACAACATTTTCAGATACTCCTGGAGTTATTTCATCGTATCCAGGTTACTTATTTAACTTTGGACTTTTTAGCTTCACAAGTACCTATTCCTCAGAAATTGTAACTACACTTAGTTCTGTCCACTGGCACTCTCAAAAATCTGGGGTACTGATGGATGTCTTGCACGGTAAACAGAGACGCAAAATACTTAAGTTCATCCGCAGTTTCTTTGCCCCGCTCCTTAATCTTCATATAGTTTGTAGAAACAGGGTTAGCAAGAATAACTTGGAATGATTACTTCCCGGACATGAATTCCTTCGCATACAATTAAAAATACTGGCAAGAATGCTAAGGGAATCGGAGGTGGTGGTGGGGATTCACGCTGTTGTAAATAAAAATAAGTCAATTAATGGTAATGATTAATCCTTGTGGATAGAGTTGTGGAACCTAAATTGTAAAGTGATTCTGATGGGGTTATGCATCGGCTTCCAAATTGTAGTCAGGATGTGTGGTACAAAACACAACAGGGGACTTAAAACATATGCTAAATCGCCAGTATTGTAGATATCATCGGGATCTTCAATATCCCAATAGAATGGAAAAGGTAAGTTGGTAGTAAACCACAAGAAAATTAATGTGTTTAATGATTAGATTACATTATATTGCTTTGTAGTAATGGTAACTGCAGAGGCTTGAGGGAAGAACTGGCCAGAGCTGAACGGAAGAAGACCCCAGCAGGGACGATTATGAAAGAGCAAAGGCAGGGTGTCATCGGAGTAATTCCGGAGGCACAGTAAAAGTACTGTGATAGCAAAAACGTGAAAACTAGGGGTAGAATAAGGCGCCATTTCTGACTAGGGAATTCAGTGAAGCTATAAAAACAAAAGAGAAGCCAGATAATATGGAAAAGGTTAGGAAAGCCAGAGTATTCTGAAATCTTTAAAGGCAACTGAACACATATTAGAAACATACAGACAAAAGATTCAATACGAGGAGAATAACATAAAATAAGACTCGAAACTAGATATATTTTTGCATACAGAAAGGCTAAGAAACAAGAACGGATACCGGACTGCTTGAAGATGATGATGAAGTAGAAATGGGGAAAAGAAAAATGACAATGTAGTGAATGTTGATCTCCTACCTTCGTCAACTACTTTCGGTTAGGGAAACCCCCAAACAAGCTCGAATTAATTTAAATCACTCGCAACCGTATTGATTCGACTTTATTCTATGAATTCGACACCTACGGAAGTTATGTTGTCTTGGGTCAACATTCCCTGAATGCTACTGTTAATTTAGTCCCAACACTCTCACAAAACGTCTTCTGCCACTTACAACAGAAACAGGAGATGCCTTATTGGCCAAATGATTGACCCTTCTAATCCCAGCCCGGGACCTGGGGTCTTCCTTGCGAAAGTGATTCTCCAGATTTCTCGCTGCTCTACCTCTGAAACTCTTCACCGTCAATATTTTTTTATATTATTTTATTTAGCGAGAGAGCCTTTTGAGACAGTCCGTTCCAGCAACCCTCTAAAAAGGCGATTAACCTTCACCCAAATCACGAAACAATTTAATGACTTGCCCAGTAAATCTTTGGATGGTGGAGAAAAGCAGAGCACCGGGAAAAGGCACGCATGATACAGGAAGACCTGTAAACTCCTTTAAATGGCGCTGGAACAGAACTACGAACTCCGTAGGCGCCGAGCTGTGATAGGGTCGCTCTATCCGCTATATAACCGTGAGCCTATCATCAGCCCTCAGGTGTTGTACTTCGATTCCGTGAGTTTTGAATTATCAGACTAGCCTATGCCCAGTTTCTTGGCTCTAACCCAGAATAACTTGTAAATAATGAAATGCCTCTGGTATCATTCTTCTGTTATTTTATTCCGCTGAATTAGACCATTTCATAACAGTACTGGGTAATTTCAGACACTAAAATCAGGTTATATCAGATCATAAACACAGACAACTGCCGCTGCGAATCTGTTGGAGTCATCTGATGTGTTTGCTGCTCCTGATGCAGTCTCCTCTGCATTAGTGAGAAAGTCGTAAATTTAGGGGTGGGGGGTGTAGAGTTTCATCGAGCTCCATCCGCCGGAAGCGGAACTTCCCAGTGACTAGACATTTTAGTTCTTATTCCAATTGCCCTGCCCATCCGACATATAGGTCCATTACCTGCCACCCACCCTTGTCCCGCAATGAGGTCACCCTCAGATTCGAGGAACAACACCATATATTCCATCTGGGTTGCCTCCAACCTGATGGCATGAGGACCGATTTCTCCTTCCGGTAAAATAATCCCTCCCTCTTCTCTCTTCGTCCTTTCCCCTTGCCTCTTCACACCTACCTATCACTCCCAATCTCCCACTCGGCCCCTCTTCCCCTTTCTGCTATGGTTCACTCTGCTCTCCTATGAGATTCTTTCCTCCCTAACTCTTTACCTTTCCATCTGTCTTCACCTATCATTTTCTAGTTATCCTCCTTTTCCTCCCCCATTAATGTTTTTATTCTGTCTCCCCCCCCCCCACTTTCTTTTCAGTCTTGAAGAATGGTCTTGGCCCAAAACGTCCACAGTGTATTCGTTTCTATCTGTGCTGATGACCTACTAAGTCCTTTTGGATTTCCCACAACTGCAGAATTTCTCATGTATACTCTTACCGACCTGTTTTGATTCTTCTTCCTAATCAACGTGTATTCCGAACCCGTAGACGCATAGGTTCGTAAAATGCGTCCAGTTCAATATGTTTGAGAATAGAGTCTTTCGTTGAGAACCAAGCTTATCAGAATTCTCTTGAGTTCTTGTTTTGTGCTTCTGCCATGATTCTAGAAGTTTCCCGGACGAATCTCTGCCCCTGATCTTCTGGACTGAGATAAGTGTCGGAGGATCGTGTTTTCTTACAGTTAACCCATGTTCATGTCGTCTCGTGGATAGTTTTCTACCTATATGTCCTACATAGTGTTAGGTTCAGTCTCCGCATTGGATTGGAAAATTACGTCTGTCCTTTTCATTTGAACTGTTGGATCTTTGAGAGTTCTGATAGCTATGCTGAGTTTGTGTGCTACCGTTATTCCGTTAATGCTACCATAATTAGAAATCCCATTAGGGCTTTCATATCAGGGTCAACATAATATTGTAGTATCGTTCATGTAATTAGCTGGCGTCAGAAATTAACTGAGAAAAGATAACATTGTATTAATGAAAATAAATCTCAATAATGTAAACCAGAAGATTACATTCTTTTTTCTAGAGTGCCATTGTAGGTTTGGAGGTCTTTGCAAATAAAACTGCATGAGGAGTTTATGAGAAACTAAAACAATTCATTTATTGTATTCCATGCGCTGAACACAAAAAGTGCAGTAACCGAACTTCACGTGATACATCATCACGTCAGACCAACCTCTTTAAGTGAACCTCAGCTCAATGTCACCGTTGTGAATTAAGTACAATTCCACCAGTTACATTACCCAGTACGGGCCCCCTCATAACTCACTAAAACCAGCATTGTGAGCATGAACAGCCTGGCTTGGATCCTCTGTTCCATGAGCGGGAAGGAACAGCAAGTACCTCGTGCTCGTCCAGAGGTGTTGACACACTTATGACCATGTCGTGATGGCAGCGGTGTTGTAACGGAATGCTCCAAATCATGGTGGGCCGGTTTAAGGAGATCTACCGCAACACATTTGGGTTTACCCCTCTTATCTATGATAAAGTCTATTCCTTCCATTCCAAAATGTGGAATGGGCTATCGTAATGAGATAGCGGTATGCGTCCTGTGGACGACAACATCTGAGGCGGAATGTAGGTCAACAGAAACTCAAAATGGGAAGTAAGAAAAGGTGTAAGGAATTGAATTTACTGAAGACAATGGAACGCCGTTGAGAGGCTGACAAGGTGGTCATGGAGTCAGGAATAAAATTGTCTGGTACTCATAATGGCTACTCGCATAGCGACACAACCGTAGACGACAGCAGTTACTTTTTAGGAGATGTTCTGAGTTCCTAGCGGGACCTACAACAGACAACCCCATATATCAGTTAAGTCCTCAGAACAGACTTTAAGGAGCGGTGAAGCCGCTCATATAGGCCATTGGACTGTGAGTGATAAGCTGTGGTGTGATATAGGCTAAGGCTGACATTCTGGGTCATTGCAGACTGGAGGTCTGAAATGAATTAGGGGTCACTGACAAAGGAAGTTTCAAAGGAGTTGCCAAACCGAGCAACCCACATGCTGATGAACGCCCGAGCTACATTTGCGGCCATCATCGACGCTAGCAGCATGATAACTGCCGCCTGGTGGTACGATCCACCATGGTAATGAGGTTCGTGAAACTGCGGTGGGGTGGGGAGTATTACTGGAGCAGAGGACCAACAAGATTCACATTGACATGGCCAGGGACCTCAAAACGTTCCAATGGCGCCTGGCATGATGCATAATGTCAAAGCATTCCGCCTCCAGTTTGCCGGCACCATGAGCTGAGGACAACTTGTTGAGACATCACACAGGAGAAAAACCCCAGCTTCCCCAAACTTAACATCAGCCAACTGCAGGCACATGAATGTTAGTCAGTAAACCTGGATCTCGTGGTCAGTAGCTTGGTCGACTGCCATAAAGCAGTAATAGTAAATAACAATTTTTAGTATTGCGGAGCGTGAGGAATCCATAATAGCAGCTATTTTTCATGGGAGAAGTTGGAATGAAGTTTCGAACCTTCTGCGGGCAATTGCTGGCCAAGAAGTTCAATGGTTGACAATCCAAACTGGCACTAGCAGGGTTAATAATCAACCCCCTGTTGCAAAGACGTGACTGTGAGGGGAGCCCAAGTGCTGGACACAGGCACGGAGGCAGGGTTGAGAAGCGTTATCACAGTCGCAAATGTGGAATAGGTACTCAGGAGAGTCTTTACACGGAGACAAAGTTCACGCAGCGACTCCAGAAAAACAATGCGGATCTTAGAACTGACAGTCCTAAAGAACCATGAAACGAGACCAACGAACTAGCAGCTCCTTGTTGTGATTACAGAGTTTTTATCCTGCATTTACTGATGGAAGGCAGGTGTGTGTAATTAGTGGAACTGGGAATGATTGGAAATACGACGAGGGGATTGAGGCCCAATTACTGAGGTAGTGGGGAATTGATGGGGAATTGCCAGATGGGAGCATGACACCCCCATTGGTTTAAACACTCAAAATGTGCGAGGGAGAAGATATATGTTCAGATTTGGATGCTCTGGTGACAAGTACACCATCCCGGACAACAAGAAAGTGTAAGTCATTTAATAAAGTGTCCATCATCTCCTGGAAAGTCTATGCTGCATTTTCCAGCATGAACATCTTGCGCAGAAACTCAAAGAGGCCAAACGGGGTTCACAGCGGATTTGGGAATGTCTTCTGAGCATACAGGCACCTAAAGTTAGCTCCTAAGTCGACGTTGGAAAAAATTAAATTTCTGACTAAGCGTGGCAAAGAGTCTTGGATCTGTGGAACCTGGTAACAATTGGCCTTGTTAAGGGGTTAGTAATTGCCACATAGGCAGTTAAGGACCATATGGGCAGCCAAAACCCAGGGGCAATCCAACTGAAGTACAATACCAAGACTTTCCATGTTGGAAAATTCATCTTTCGCAGTTGCCAGCTTTTCTGGTTCCAGTCCATGCATCAAGGAATGGACTGGCAGGACAGTTGTGGAATTGTGGGGTTGTAACTGTGGTGGAGAATAATAGTGATAATGAACAGTAGACGACAGCTGCAGCATAGGTCCAGACGGTCAGCACTTCAAAGTGTGGCCAAAAAACAGGCCCAGTCATGTCCATTTCACAGCTATCCTTATGTTAGGGGTCTTACTAACTGGGCTTATTGTGGCAGGTAAATGAGGAGCAATGCCTGGCTGAGAGTGAACTATGAGTTATTTTAGCAAGCTCCCTGCAATTCTTCATGAGTGCATTAAGGAGGGATTATGTGAACTTGTTCAGACATTTGCTGCATGAAGAGTTCTTTAAAAGTAAAATAAGGATAGTGATTTCCCAGCGGTGTTCACATGTGGCCCATTAGCTCCAATGGTCTAGCATCATTGCGGCTGGACAGGAAGTGCAACTCTTTGGAGCAATCAGCCTTCAATAGTCCAAGAGTCTGCAAAAGGTGAGTTTTCAGCAATTGGAATTTATCATGTTCAGGTAGGATTTCTCATTGACTCACAGCTATTGCAGCCGATGGATGCTCCCTCTGAAGCCCTCCCTCCTGCACCTTGTCTTTAGCCACGTGCTGATCTGCGCTATCTTACTATTACTAAACCAACCCGCATGTAGCACCGGTAGCAATCCTGAGATTGCTATCCTGGACTTTAAACAGATTGGCGAAGTGTCTTGCGCCAATCTTTACATAAGTAGATTTGCCTTGAATATAACAATTACTCTTCTTTTCTAGATGCAGATACTCATCAGACTACTGAATTTCCGTTGAATACATCTTCAGGTAAATTGTTTATCTTGATTCAATTTATGCTTCACGTCTTTTATAAGTGATTGCATCTGTATAAAGGAGGCTGTTGGGGCCATTAAGGAGGAGGAGTGAATTGCTTCGCAAGAGTTTCATTCAACAATTTATTTCTGCTGAGCAATGGTTTCCTCAAGTTTAACTTTCAGGGTGGTAAAGACGGCACATGTAATGATGTCTGTTGATGTGTTGGGGCATATATAGAATGATATTCAGAAGAATTCGGACTGCAGGCATTGGTCTCATTGAAACCCACCTGATTTTTAAGGGGCTGGACATGCAGAGAGTCTTTCCATTCTTAGGAGAATCTTAGATCTGCAAGAAAAGCCTCAGAAAGACACACATGTTTACAAATGAGGTGAAGAGGATCTTCTTCACCCAGGTGGTCATGAATCTCTGGAATTTGTTGCCACACAAATGCAATGCTTTTTCTTTTGCCAATAACTTGGTTGTATTGATCTCTTGCAATAAATAGCATCAAGAGAGTTGAAGGTATACAGGCTATTAGAGCGTAATTTGGAGATAGGGAGTATAGCAAATTAGTTATAACAGCACCAGTCTTCATATCTGAATTGAATTGTAGAATGAATTTCAAATGTTACTCCAGGAAGACCTGAGAAATGCAGATGTGGGGTTGGGTTTAGCAGTAAAATAAGTTGGAGAAGTCAATATTCATTTTAAAAAGTTGGTGGCAATCTAGTGGAAATATGAAGTGATGTACCTCCAAACTGTGTTTGGCCTCAAAATGCCAGCACAAGATCATGTCAAAATGGAACTAGGATGTTGAACTGAAATGGGCAGCCACCTGGAAATCCAGCCTTTTGAGAGAGACAATGCGAAGGTACACGACAAAGCGGAGTCTCATTTTGCGCCAGCTCACCGATGTACTTGGTAGCATGCGCGAGCGGAGAGTGTTCCCGCATGTAGAAGGCCCAAACGATTCACTGCATGATGAAATGGCTACATGTGCATCTGCCACATTCTCGCAATCGGTCTAACGAATCTGAAGATCTGATACGTTGTACATGCAGTGCCTGTTTCTGAGGCAACAATGGTTATCAACAGATGACGTCCTTGGCGCATTGACAGGCTTGTTGTGGAAATGTGGTGCTCGACCCTACATTTTGTGTCTGTAGTGGAGAATGATGATGGACAGTAGACGACCCCGGCAGCTGTCCACATGATGTCCACAGATCTCTGATATCCTATTCTGTTGGTACTGTTGAAGCTGCAGATGGTCAGCACTTCCAAGCGTGGTAAACCCCGAGGCCCGGCGATGTCTGTTTCGCAGCTGTCCTTATTTTGTGGCCTTAATGGCAGGTACTATTCAGAAAGGCAAAGGAGAATGATTGATGTACAAATGACTGCTGAGAGTAAACCAGCCGTCATTTTAGCAAGCTACCTGTAATCCCTTACAGGTACACTAGGCAGGGCTGTATGAACTTGATTAGGCATTTGCTGTATGAAGAGTTGTTTAAAAATAAAACAAGCATAGTGAATTCCCAGCAGAGACAGCATATGGTCCAATAGCTTAAGGTGTATTCACCGCAGATGGACAGGAGTATGACTGTTTGGTGCACTCAGACTCCAATAGTCCAAGAATCTGTAATAGGTGAGTTTTCAGCAATCGGTATTCATCATGTTTAGAAGGGAGTACTAGTTGACTCAGCATTGTTGCAGACATGGAGTTGATTAGCAATGCTGTTGCCAAGAAATATTTGGTATTGTCAGAAGTGATATTTTGCAGCGTGAATTTGGCCTCAGATTCTACAAGCCAAGCAATGCCATTTTGCTCCCAAAACACTGCAGCTTCAAAGCAACGACAATGGCCGACGTGTTCAATACCGCTGGAATCATCCCACAGCATCAGGGGTACCAATGCAGGTTTTAACAAAGAAGGGTGCATCTCGCTAAACGTGAAAAAATCAAAACTAAAACCAGTATCATCAAGCTCAATGTTTATAGAAACACAGAATACCTGGAGCACAATACAGGACCTTCGGCACACTACGTTCTGCCGAACACGTCCCTGCCTTAGAAGTTGCTTGGCTTACCTATAGCTCTCTATTTTACCAAGCTCCATGTACCTATCTAAAAGACTCTTAAAGGACCCTATCATATCTGCATCCAGCAC
>NW_026780892.1:0-5000 GCF_030144855.1 Hypanus sabinus
CGAGACAAATGGTTAACCGGCCCGGCCGGGACAAGTCGTTAACCAGACCCGAGCCGGCACTGCGGTGACCGACCGGGACCGGTGCTGACATGCAGAACAGGACAAAGACTTAGGCAGCGGCCCGGCGCGGACAGTTCTTCCGTTCGCGCCGGCTCGTGACAATTGGTTAACCGGCCCGGCTGGGACAAATCGTTAACCGACGTCGGCGAGACAAATGGTTAACCGGCTCGGCCGGGACAAGTCGTTAACCAACTTCGGCGTGACAAATGGTTAACCGGCCCGGCCGGGACAAGTCGTTAACCAGACCCCAGCAGGCACTGCGGTAACCGACCGGGTCCGGTGCTGACATGCAGAACAGGACAAAGACTTGGGCAGCGGCCCGGCGCGGACAGTTCTTCCGTTCGCCGGCTCGGTGACAATTGGTTAACCGACCGGGCTCAGGCAAATCGTTAACCGACGTCGGCGAGACAAATGGTTAACCGGCTCGGCCGGGACAAGTCGTTAACCAACTTCGGCGTGACAAATGGTTAACCGGCCCGGCCGGGACAAGTCGTTAACCAGACCCCAGCCGGCACTGCGGTAACCGACCGGGTCCGGTGCTGACATGCAGAACAGGACAGAGACTTAGGCAGCGGCCCGGCGCGGACAGTTCTTCCGTTCGCCGGCTCGTGACAATTGGTTAACCGACCGGGCTCAGGCAAATCGTTAACCGACGTCGGCGAGAGAAATGGTTAACCGGCCCGGCCGGGACAAGTCGTTAACCAGTCCCGAGCCGGCTCTGCGGTAACCGACCGGGTCCGGTGCTGACGGGCAGAACAGGACAAAGACTTAGGCAGCAGCCCGGCGCGAACAGTTCTTCCGTTCCCCGGCTCGTGACGATTGGTTAACCGACCTCCGGTCCACCCTCCGAAAGTGCCGCCCCTCGGTCCGAACGTCGCTCCCAACACGTCCCCCGGCTGCTCCCCGCCGCGGGACCTTGTAGGTTTTGAATTCGGCGGAAGCCGTAGTTTTGGCCGAGCGCCATAACACGAGCCCTAGCCCCAGCCCAAGCCCTAACCCATATCCTAGCCCTAGCCCTAACCCTAACCCTAACCCCAGCCGTAACCCTAACCCAGGCCCTAACCCTAACGCTAACCCTAACCCCCGCCCTAACCCTAAACCTAACCCCAGCCCTAACCCTGAACCTAACCCTAACCCTAGACCTAACCCCAGCCCTAACCCTAGCCCTGGCCCTAACCCTAACCCTAAACCTGGCCCGAACCCAATCCCCGGGCGGGCAATCGGTTTGCCCGACCGGGCCCTGGCAAATCGTTAACCAACGTCGGCGAGACAAATCGTTAACCAACGCCGGCGAGACAAATCGTTAACCAGCCCGGCCGGGACAAGTCGTTAACCAACCCTAATGCGGCGGGACTTGGAATAATTCCGACGTCTGCCGAGGACTGCGATGGGCGGTGCGACCTCCTGTAGTCCCGACGGAGGAGCCGCCCCTCGGCCGGCACGGCCCTCCGAAGACGTCCCCTCGCGGCCACCCGCCGAGGTATGACGCGTGCGGACCTGCCAGGAGCACAACCCAAACCTTAAAACTAACCCTGGCCATAGCACGAGCCCTAGCCCCAGCCCAAGCCCCAACCCATATCCTAGGCCTAGCCCTGACCCTAGCCCCAACCCTAGCCCTAACCCCAGCCCTAACCCTAAAGCTAACCCCCGCCCTAACCCGAGCCCTAGCCCCAACCCGAACGCTAACCCTAACCCTAACCCCAACCCCAACCCTAACCCTAACCCTAACCCTAGCCCCAGCCCAAGCCCCAACCCATATCCTAGCCCTAGCCCTGACCCTAGCCCGAACCCTAACCCTAACCCTAACCCCAGCCCTAACCCTAAAGCTAACCCCAACCCTAACCCTAACCCTAGCCCCAACCCTAACGCTCACCCTAACCCCAGCCCTAACCCTAATCCTAACCCCAGCTCTAAGCCTAAGCCCCGCCCTAACCCGAGCCCTAACCCCAACCACAACCCTAACCCTAACCCTAACCCTAGCCCGAACCCAATCCCCGGGCGGGCAATCGGGTTGCCCGCCCGGGCCCTGGCAAATCGTTAACCAACGTCGGCGAGACAAGTCGTTAACCAGCCCGGCCGGGACAAGTCGTTAACCAACGTCGGCGAGACAAATCGTTAACCAACGTCGGCGAGACAAGTCGTTAACCAGCCCGGCCGGGACAAGTCGTTAACCAACGTCGGCGAGACAAATCGTTAACCAACGTCGGCGAGACAAGTCGTTAACCAGCCCGGCCGGGACAAGTCGTTAACCAACGTCGGCGAGACAAGTCGTTAACCAGCCCGGCCGGGACAAGTCGTTAACCAACCCTAATGCGGCGGGACTTGGAATAATTTCGACGTCTGCCGAGGACTGCGATGGGCGGTGCGATCTCCTGTAGTCCCGACGGAGGAGCCGCCCCTCGGCCGGCACGGCCCTCCGAAGACGTCCCCTCGCGGCCACCCGCCGAGGTATGACGCGTGCGGACCTGCCAGGAGCACAACCCAAACCTTAAAACTAACCCTGGCTATAGCACGAGCCCTAGCCCCAGCCCAAGCCCCAACCCATATCCTAGGCCTAGCCCTGACCCTAGACCCAGCCCTAGCCCTAACCCCAGCCCTAACCCTAAAGCTAACCCCCGCCCTAACCCGAGCCCTAGCCCCAACCCGAACGCTAACCCTAACCCTAACACCAACCCCAACCCTAGCCCTAACCCCAGCCCTAACCCTAAAGCTAACCCCCGCCCTCACCCGAGCCCTAGCCCCAACCCGAACGCTAACCCTAACCCTAACCCCAACCCCAACCCTAACCCTAACCCTAACCCTAGCCCCAGCCCAAGCCCCAACCCATATCCTAGCCCTAGCCCTGACCCTAGCCCCAACCCTAACGCTAACCCTAACCCCAGCCCTAACCCTAACGCTAACCCTAATCCTAACCCCAGCTCTAAGCCTAACCCCCGCCCTAACCCGAGCCCTAACCCCAACCCCGACCCTAACCCTAACCCTGACCCTAACCCTAACCCTAACCCTAACCCTAACCCTAACCCTAACCCTAGCCCGAACCCAATCCCCGGGCGGGCAATCGGGTTGCCCGACCGGGCCCTGGCAAATCGTTAACCAACGTCGGCGAGACAAGTCGTTAACCAGCCCGGCCGGGACAAGTCGTTAACCAACGTCGGCGAGACAAGTCGTTAACCAGCCCGGCCGGGACAAGTCGTTAACCAACCCTAATGCGGCGGGACTTGGAATAATTTCGACGTCTGCCGAGGACTGCGATGGGCGGTGCGACCTCCTGTAGTCCCGACGGAGGAGCCGCCCCTCGGCCGGCACGACCCTCGGAAGACGTCCCCTCGCGGCAAGCCAGCCGAGGTATGACGCGTGCGGACCTGCCAGGAGCACAACCCAAACCTTAAAACTAACCCTGGCCATAGCACGAGCCCTAGCCCCAGCCCAAGCCCCAACCCATATCCTAGCCCTAGCCCTGACCCTAGCCCCAACCCTAACCCTAACCCCAACCCTAACCCTAACCCCAGCCCTAACCCTAAAGCTAACCCCAACCCTAACCCTAACCCTAGCCCCAACCCTGACCCTAACCCTAACCCTAGCCCCAGCCCCAACCCTGACCCTAACCCTAACCCTAGCCCCAACCCTAACCCTAACCCTAACCCTAACCCTAACCCTAACCCTAACCCTAACCCTAACCCTAACCCTAACCCTAACCCTAACCCTAACCCTAACCCTAACCCTAACCCTAACCCTAGCCCGAACCCAATCCCCGGGCGGGCAATCGGGTTGCCCGACCGGGCCCTGGCAAATCGTTAACCAACGTCGGCGAGACAAGTCGTTAACCAGCCCTGCCGGGACAAGTCGTTAACCAACGTCGGCGAGACAAGTCGTTAACCAGCCCGGCCGGGACAAGTCGTTAACCAACCCTAATGCGGCGGGACTTGGAATAATTCCGACGTCTGCCGAGGACTGCGACGGGCGGTGCGACCTCCTGTAGTCCCGACGGAGGAGCCGCCCCTCGGCCGGCACGGCCCTCCGAAGACGCCCCCTCGCGGCAGCCCGCCGAGCTATGGCGCGCGGGGACCTGCCAGGAGCACAAGCCAAACCTTAACCCTAACCCTGCCACTAACCCTAACCCTAACCCTGACGCCAGCCCTAACCCTAACACTAGCCCTAACTAACCCTAACCCTCACCCTCACCCTAAAACGCCCAGTCTTTGTAACTGGGCGTACGTCGGTCCCGCAGCGGCGCGCGGCTAATTCGCCCCTGGACCTGCTAGCACCTTCTGCGAATACCGGCGAAGACGCTGACCCAGCCAGCCAGCCAGCCAGCCAACGCGCTCGTCTGTGCCGGCACACTGCAGCTCGGCAACCGGGGAGCCCACAGCCAAGCCCTCGCGAGGCTGCTGTAGCTGGCCCACCCACCCACCCACCTCCCCCAAAGACGGGTCGTGTGGGAGCCAGGTGTCCGGACCCGGGCTGCGGTTAACCATTTACCCGCGTGCAATTCGTTAACCGACTCTGCTTCGGAAGTCCCGATGCGGGACGGATTTGCCGGCCGCTGCCGGCCCGGAGTTCCAGAGACCCGGCCGCCGGGGTCAGATTCGGCCGCCCCTTTGACACATGCAATTTCTGTACGGGGGCATTGGCGGGGTTCCCGGAGATATATGGGGAGGCGTTTTTCTCGACCACCTAGGAGTGGTCGACAGGCGGTACGGGCCTCCCCACTTCGTTAACCCGGGCCGCGCGGCGGCATTTACGGGCGAACGGCGACTTCGCCCGTCCGTCCGGCCGGACGGATTTTCCCACCGATTCCCACTGGCGGAAGTCCGCATGGGGACCGATTCGGTGGCCTCTGCCGGCCGGGGGGTCGCCCTCCTCGGGCAGCCTGCCGGTGCCCGGGCCGCCGAGTCGGAACCTTGGCCGAATGAATTTCGGACAAATGCCCCGATGCGGAA
>NW_026780892.1:17500-22090 GCF_030144855.1 Hypanus sabinus
TCAATTGGTTAACCGGCGCGGCGCCGGGAGCACGCGCCTCTGTCGGCGGTCGGCCCTCCGGTAGTGCCGCCGTGCATCGTCCGCTTCGGCCGGCAGCAGGGCCCCGAATCAGCCTTCATTCCGACTTCCGAGTTGGGACTTGGAATAATTTCGACTTCTGCCAAGGTCTCGGATCGGCGGTGGGACCTGCGGTAGTGCCACCGAAAATGCCGCCCCTCGGCCGGCACGGCCCTCCGAATACGTCCCCTCGCGGCTCACCGCAGCGGGACTTTGTCAGATTTTCGATCGGGCCGTAGCCCTATTTTTGGCGGAGGGACCTGCGGTAGTCCCACCGAAAATGCCGCCCCTCGGCCGGCACGACCCTCCGAATTCGTCCCCTCGCGTCTCCCCGCCGCGGGACTTTGTCAGAAAATCATTCGGGCAAGGTTTCGATTCGGCGGCCCGAGCACCGGTAGTCAGCCCGTATATGCTGCCCCTCGGTCGGCTTGGGCCTGCGGATACGTCCCGCTGACTGACTTCCGCCATTGGGAATTCGTCCGAAAATCCATACGGGCGACCTTGGGAAGCGTGCGGAAATACCGCCGCGCGGCCCGGGTTAACGAAGTGGGGAGGCCCGTAACGCCCGTCGACCACTCCTAAGTGGTCGAGAAAAACGCCTCCCCGTAAATCTCCGGAAACCCCGCCAATGCCCCCGTACAGAAATTGCATGTGTCAAAGGGGCGGCCGTATCTGACCCCGGCTGCCGAGCCTCTGGAACTCCTGCCCGGCTACGACCCTCAAATCCGACCCGCATCCAGACTTCCGGAGCGGACTCAGTTAACGAATTGCCACCGGGCAACTGGTTAACCGGCAGTTCTCGGACGGCTCGTTAGCCGTGCCGACCGACCCCCCCGGCCGTGCGGTGGAGCAAGACAACAGTCCCCGGGCGGGCAATCGAGTTCCCGACCGGGCCCTGGCAGATCGTTAACCGGCCCGACCGGGACAAGTCGTTAACCAACTTCGGCGTGACAAATGGTTAACCGGCCGGGCCGGGACAAGTCGTTAACCAGACCCCAGCAGGCACTGCGGTAACAGACCGGGTCCGGTGCTGACATGCAGAACAGGACAAAGACTTGGGCAGCGGCCCGGCGCGGACAGTTCTTCCGTTCGCCGGCTCGGTGACAATTGGTTAACCGACCGGGCTCAGGCAAATCGTTAACCGACGTCGGCGAGACAAATGGTTAACCGGCTCGGCCGGGACAAGTCGTTAACCAACTTCGGCGTGACAAATGGTTAACCGGCCCGGCCGGGACAAGTCGTTAACCAGACCCGAGCCGGCACTTCGGTAACCGACCGGGTCCGGTGCTGTCATGCAGAACAGGACAGAGACTTAGGCAGCGACCCGGCGCGGACAGTTCTTCCGTTCGCCGGCTCGGTGACAATTGGTTAACCGACCGGGCTCAGGCAAATCGTTAACCGACGTCGGCGTGACAAATGGTTAACCGGCTCGGCCGGGACAAGTCGTTAACCAACTTCGGCGTGACAAATGGTTAACCGGCCCGGCCGGGACAAGTCGTTAACCAGACCCCAGCAGGCACTGCGGTAACCGACCGGGTCCGGTGCTGACATGCAGAACAGGACAAAGACTTGGGCAGCGGCCCGGCGCGGACAGTTCTTCCGTTCGCCGGCTCGGTGACAATTGGTTAACCGACCGGGCTCAGGCAAATCGTTAACCGACGTCGGCGAGACAAATGGTTAACCGGCTCGGCCGGGACAAGTCGTTAACCAACTTCGGCGTGACAAATGGTTAACCGGCCCGGCCGGGACAAGTCGTTAACCAGACCCCAGCAGGCACTGCGGTAACCGACCGGGTCCGGTGCTGACATGCAGAACAGGACAAAGACTTGGGCAGCGGCCCGGCGCGGACAGTTCTTCCGTTCGCCGGCTCGGTGACAATTGGTTAACCGACCGGGCTCAGGCAAATCGTTAACCGACGTCGGCGAGACAAATGGTTAACCGGCTCGGCCGGGACAAGTCGTTAACCAACTTCGGCGTGACAAATGGTTAACCGGCCCGGCCGGGACAAGTCGTTAACCAGACCCCAGCAGGCACTGCGGTAACCGACCGGGTCCGGTGCTGACATGCAGAACAGGACAAAGACTTGGGCAGCGGCCCGGCGCGGACAGTTCTTCCGTTCGCCGGCTCGGTGACAATTGGTTAACCGACCGGGCTCAGGCAAATCGTTAACCGACGTCGGCGAGACAAATGGTTAACCGGCTCGGCCGGGACAAGTCGTTAACCAACTTCGGCGTGACAAATGGTTAACCGGCCAGGCCGGGACAAGTCGTTAACCAGACCCCAGCCGGCACTGCGGTAACCGACCGGGTCCGGTGCTGACATGCAGAACAGGACAGAGACTTGGGCAGCGGCCCGGCGCGGACAGTTCTTCCGTTCGCCGGCTCGGTGACAATTGGTTAACCGACCGGGCTCAGGCAAATCGTTAACCGACTTCGGCGAGACAAATGGTTAACCGGCCCGGCCGGGACAAGTCGTTAACCAGACCCGAGCCGGCACTGCGGTGACCGACCGGGACCGGTGCTGACATGCAGAACAGGACAAAGACTTAGGCAGCGGCCCGGCGCGGACAGTTCTTCCGTTCGCGCCGGCTCGTGACAATTGGTTAACCGGCCCGGCTGGGACAAATCGTTAACCGACGTCGGCGAGACAAATGGTTAACCGGCTCGGCCGGGACAAGTCGTTAACCAACTTCGGCGTGACAAATGGTTAACCGGCCCGGCCGGGACAAGTCGTTAACCAGACCCCAGCAGGCACTGCGGTAACCGACCGGGTCCGGTGCTGACATGCAGAACAGGACAAAGACTTGGGCAGCGGCCCGGCGCGGACAGTTCTTCCGTTCGCCGGCTCGGTGACAATTGGTTAACCGACCGGGCTCAGGCAAATCGTTAACCGACGTCGGCGAGACAAATGGTTAACCGGCTCGGCCGGGACAAGTCGTTAACCAACTTCGGCGTGACAAATGGTTAACCGGCCCGGCCGGGACAAGTCGTTAACCAGACCCCAGCCGGCACTGCGGTAACCGACCGGGTCCGGTGCTGACATGCAGAACAGGACAGAGACTTAGGCAGCGGCCCGGCGCGGACAGTTCTTCCGTTCGCCGGCTCGTGACAATTGGTTAACCGACCGGGCTCAGGCAAATCGTTAACCGACGTCGGCGAGAGAAATGGTTAACCGGCCCGGCCGGGACAAGTCGTTAACCAGTCCCGAGCCGGCTCTGCGGTAACCGACCGGGTCCGGTGCTGACGGGCAGAACAGGACAAAGACTTAGGCAGCAGCCCGGCGCGAACAGTTCTTCCGTTCCCCGGCTCGTGACGATTGGTTAACCGACCTCCGGTCCACCCTCCGAAAGTGCCGCCCCTCGGTCCGAACGTCGCTCCCAACACGTCCCCCGGCTGCTCCCCGCCGCGGGACCTTGTAGGTTTTGAATTCGGCGGAAGCCGTAGTTTTGGCCGAGCGCCATAACACGAGCCCTAGCCCCAGCCCAAGCCCTAACCCATATCCTAGCCCTAGCCCTAACCCTAACCCTAACCCCAGCCGTAACCCTAACCCAGGCCCTAACCCTAACGCTAACCCTAACCCCCGCCCTAACCCTAAACCTAACCCCAGCCCTAACCCTGAACCTAACCCTAACCCTAGACCTAACCCCAGCCCTAACCCTAGCCCTGGCCCTAACCCTAACCCTAAACCTGGCCCGAACCCAATCCCCGGGCGGGCAATCGGTTTGCCCGACCGGGCCCTGGCAAATCGTTAACCAACGTCGGCGAGACAAATCGTTAACCAACGCCGGCGAGACAAATCGTTAACCAGCCCGGCCGGGACAAGTCGTTAACCAACCCTAATGCGGCGGGACTTGGAATAATTCCGACGTCTGCCGAGGACTGCGATGGGCGGTGCGACCTCCTGTAGTCCCGACGGAGGAGCCGCCCCTCGGCCGGCACGGCCCTCCGAAGACGTCCCCTCGCGGCCACCCGCCGAGGTATGACGCGTGCGGACCTGCCAGGAGCACAACCCAAACCTTAAAACTAACCCTGGCCATAGCACGAGCCCTAGCCCCAGCCCAAGCCCCAACCCATATCCTAGGCCTAGCCCTGACCCTAGCCCCAACCCTAGCCCTAACCCCAGCCCTAACCCTAAAGCTAACCCCCGCCCTAACCCGAGCCCTAGCCCCAACCCGAACGCTAACCCTAACCCTAACCCCAACCCCAACCCTAACCCTAACCCTAACCCTAGCCCCAGCCCAAGCCCCAACCCATATCCTAGCCCTAGCCCTGACCCTAGCCCGAACCCTAACCCTAACCCTAACCCCAGCCCTAACCCTAAAGCTAACCCCAACCCTAACCCTAACCCTAGCCCCAACCCTAACGCTCACCCTAACCCCAGCCCTAACCCTAATCCTAACCCCAGCTCTAAGCCTAAGCCCCGCCCTAACCCGAGCCCTAACCCCAACCACAACCCTAACCCTAACCCTAACCCTAGCCCGAACCCAATCCCCGGGCGGGCAATCGGGTTGCCCGCCCGGGCCCTGGCAAATCG
>NW_026780893.1:0-22062 GCF_030144855.1 Hypanus sabinus
AAACCACTGGTCATTGCTGAAAGATTTAAATTTCACAAACAGAATCAGAGCAAAAATGAAAGCATTTCTGAATATTGTGCTGAATTGCGCAAATGATCAGAACATTGTCAATTTGGAGCTGATCTATCGGACACATTGAGGGACAGGTTAGTGTGAGGCATGCATTGTGAAACCACATAGAAGAAGCTCCTGGGTGAAAAAGACCTTACTTTAGAGAAGGCACTGAACATTGCAATATCAATGGAAACAGCAGCACGGGATGCTTCAGAGATACAACAAAAATCTCTGGAATATGCTACAAATAAAATGAACAGAAACGAAGGAAAGAAATGTTACCATTGTGGGAACATGTCACATGACCCTGATGACTGTTGGTTTAAAGACAAAGAATGCAGAAACTGTGGCAAACAGGGCCACCCTGGCAGACTATGTAAGGCTAGTAAATAGCAGAAAAAGGACAAAATACAGAGAAACAAGAAACCCCAGAAAGGAAAACTGAACAATATACGCAAAATGGAAGTAAACAGTTCTGACAAAAATGACTCAAATGGAAGTGAATTGTCTTGCCTGAAACTTCACAATGTGAAAGAGACAGATGATCAAAGAGTAACATGGATCACACCACAAGTGGCAGGCATGAGACTGAAAATGGAGTTGGACACAGGCTCAGCTTTACCAGTGATCTTGTACACTATTACAAATGATTGTTTTCTCACATACCTCTGAAATGAACTAAACTACTGCTAAAGACTTACACATGACAGAAAGTGCATCCCAAAGGTAAAATTAAAGTGACAGTGACCTATGGAGACAAAACACAGCAACTGAACTTCTATGTACTGAAAAATAGAGGACGTGAATGGCTCAGGAAAATCCAGTTGGATTGGTACACCGTCAAGGCACTAGATGTGGCAACAGAGGAGGACAGCTTGGCGGGGAAGATGTCCGCAGCTCTCCTCTCACCCATTGTCGACTATTACAACGATGAGGAGGAGCTAGACAGCGTAGATGATGAGGATGAATGCAGTATCTGTGGCTGCGACTCAGATGAAGATACAGAGGATGCAAGGGAGACAGATACTGCCAATAAGCAGGATGATGAAGATTGCCTGGAAGTAAAAGAGCAGATGCACCAGGAGAAATTGACATCTCTCAAAAGACAGCTACAGCAGTTACAGGAAAGCATTTTGCAGGGGTATCAGAAAAGGATGAAAAAACTAGATCAACAATACAAGAAAAGAATACGAAATGCAGAGCCGTTTCTACAACCGGAGACAGAGCAAGTGGAAAGAAATTATATTAAAGAGAAGAAAGCAGCAGTGAAGGAATTTGAAAATAAAAAGATTGAGTTAGAAGAAAAGAAAAAGATGATTGAGAATGTGAGGCTAATAATGGAACTCAGGAGATTCTATGGAGGTAAAGCCAATGATGACTAGGAAACTAAGGACGAGACCTAATGACCCTGTTCCAATTACAGACGAAAGACGAAAATCTGCAGTTAAATTACTTGTTAACAGATGAACAGATATGGAAGACCTGCGAACTCGCAATAAGCTTAAATCTCTGAAAAGACCAGCATCTCGGTCTTCTCCTGAATCTCCAACACAAAGGTATCAAGTATGAATAGAAGATGGAAAGTTATACTACGATAAGAGAAGGTATCATCAAGGTCAGGCTATCTATTTGGAATCTAAGGAGAATACGAAGATTGGCTGTGTAATTAGCTCAGTTGGAACAAATGAGATATGGGTAAGGAAAACAAGTGATAGCACAAAGATGCTTATATATCTAGGACAGCTGCACAGAGGAGTCTTCATTATATGGAGGTGATCTGCTACCTAGAACTCTTAGCACGTTGGAGGTGCACATCTTCTTAACTCCCTATGCTCAGAGGTCAACTTTTTATGATTTTTATATGGAAATCTATATTAAAACAAACAAGTTTATTGACAGACATTACCCGGAAAGGCAGAGAAGACCCCCCCCCCCCCCCCCCCCCGAGACTTGAGTTATAAATGGGTCTGAAACCAAAAGTTAAAAAAAGGCTTGTTATAATTTGATACTATTACATTACTTTGTTATAATTTGATATTATTAAGTTACTAAGTAAACAAATGGTAGACATTTGTATGTTAAGGGTAAACATATTTGCTTAGCATAGTGCCCCAGTAAAAAAAAAGTTGATACACTTAAAATAAAAAGGGAGGAATGTACCGTATAGCCTACAGTATAATAAGGGAGTACTTTATGATTTAGTAACACGTCGTTGAATGCACTATTAGGCGCATATTGAGCATGCGCTATTAGGCGTGTATTGATCTGTACGTGTGTGCCGAGTTTGGATTATGCCAGTAAAGAACGATGAAACTTAGCTCCTGTCTCCAGCGTTTTTATTAATAGCATTGTTGTATAACCAGGCCACATACACAACTGTACCATTTAAGGGAAGTTTGTATAGGTTATATGATTGAAAGGGGCATGGAGGGCTTTGGTCCAGGTGCATATGGATGAGACTAGGCAGAAGACATGGTTGCCGTGGGCTACATGGACCAAAGATCTTGTTTCTGTGCTGTGCTGCCGTATGACTCCATGACTCTTAATGTCATATATACTGAGATACAGTGAAACACTTATATTTGTGTGCCATTCAGGCACTTCATTCTGTGAACAAGCACACCAGAGTAGGGGAGTAAAAACATAATGCTGACTACATAATATAGTGTAGTTGCTGCAGGGAAAGTTCAGTGCAAGTTAAAAAATAAAATGCAAGGGCCATGAGTTTCTGGTCAGTGGAATCACCCATTTCATTGATGGTTAGTGTCTTGGCAATGATGATGCCATTGAATGACAAGGATAAATCTTTAGACTCTTGCTTGTCAGAAAATGTTTGTGCCTTGCACTTTGTGAGATGAATATTAGTTGCCGCTTAGCAGTCCAGGTCTGAATATTGTCTAGATCTTGTTGCATGCAGTCATGGACCACCTCATTTGATGTAGAGTTGTAAATGGAATTGTGTGATCATTACTTAGCAACCCCGCGACTGATCTATATTAAAAGGAAGCTTACTGGTGGGCCTAGATCCCTATCTTGAGGAGTTCCTGCAGTACTGATCTGGAGCTGGGATGGTTAGCTCCAAAAACAATGATCTTCCTTTGTATGAAGTATGACTTCAACCACTGGGCTGTTTACTGATGCCCACTGGTGTCAGTTTTACCAGCTATCTTGATGTCTTCTTCAGTTAAATGTTGCCCTAATACGGACTATGCCAGTTCCTATCACTTCATCTCATAAAGACATGCACTTACAACAAAGAGATGGCCATTATGCCCAATATATCCAGGCCAATATTCGTGCACTGCTCCCACTCTCTTACAATTGATGACAATGACAGAGCCCTTTGTGCCTTCCCTGTTTAGATGGTGGAAAGGCTGCCAACTTGGCTGTTAATCCTGAATGGTTTATTTGATTTCTTTTAATTTATGAATATTGCCTAGAAACTTAACATGGGGATAAGGTTCCCCATGCAAGACTCATTCAGAAAGTAATGAGTCATGGGACCCAAGGAGACCTTGCTTTGTGGATCTAGAATTGGCGTGACCACAGAAGGCAAAGGGTGGTTGCGGATGGTTCATATTCTGCATGGAGGACAGTGACCAGTGGTGTTCCACAGGGATCTGTTCTGGGACCCTTCCTCTTTGTGATATTTATAAATGACCTGGTTGAGGAAGTAGAAGGGTGGGTTATTAGGTTTGCTGATGATACAATAGTTGGGGATGTTGTGGATAGTCTGGAGGTTTGTCAGAGGTTACAGTGGGACATCGATAGGATGCAGAACTGAGCTGGGAAGTGGCAGGTGGAGTTCAACCCAGAAAAGTGTGAGGTGGTTCAATTTGGTAGGTCAAATTTGAAGACAGAATATAATATTAATGATAAGTGTGGAGTGTGGAGGATCATTGTGATCTTGGGGTCCATGTCCATAGGACACTCAAAGTGCTGCGCAGGTTGACAGTGTTAAGAAGGGGAACAATGTGTTGGCCTTCATCAACCATGGGATTGAATTCAAGAGCCATGAGGCAATGTTACAGCTATATAAGACCTTAGTTAGACCCCACTTGGAGTATTGTGTTCAGTTTTGATCATCTCATTACAGGAAGGATGTGGATGCTATCGAGAGAGTGCAGAAGAGATTTACAAGGAAGTTGCCTGGATTAGAGAGCATGCCTTATGAGAATAGGTTTGGTGAACTTGGCCTTTTCTCCTTGCAGAGAGAGAGGATGAGTCATTAACCGTGTGGATAGCCAGAGGCTTTTTCCCAGGGCTGAAATGGCTTACATGAGGGTACATAGTTTTAAGGTGCTTGGAAGTAGGTACAAGGTGGATATCAGAGTTAAGTTTTTCACACAGAGAGTGGTGGGTGCACGGAATGCACTGCCAGTGAAGATGGTAGAGGTGGATATAATAGGGTCTTTTAAAAGACTCCTAGATAGATACATGGAGCTTAGAAATATAGAGGGCTATGCAGAAGGGAAGTTCTAAGCAGCTTCTAGAGTAGGTTACATGGTCAGCACAACATTGTGGGCCAAAGGGCTTGTACTGTGTTGTAGATTTTCTATGTTCAGTGCCAAATATTAGTCAAGTCACTTTTTATTGTCATTTTGACCATAACTGCTGGTACAGTACATAGTAAAAATGAAATGTTTTTTTCAGGACCATGGTGTTACAGGACACAGTGCAAAAACTAGACTGAACTACATAAAAAATAACACAGAAAAGAATTACACTAGACTACAGACCTACTCAGGACTGCATAAAGTGCACAAAGCAGTGTAGGCGTTATAATAAATAATAAACAGGACAATAAGGCAGTAAGGTGTCAGTCCAGGCTCTGGGTATTGAGGAGTCTGATAGCTTGGGGGAAGAAACTGTTACATAGTCTGGTCATGAGAGCCTGAATGCTTCAGTGCCTTTTCCCAGACGGCAGGAGGGAGAAGAGTTTGTATGAGGGGTACGTGGGGTCCTTCATAATGCTGTTTGCTTTGCAAATGCAGCGTGTAGTGTAAATATCCGTAATGGCGGGAAGAGAGACCCTGATTATCTTCTCAGCTGACCTCACTATCCGCTGCAGGGTCTTGCGATCTGAGATGGTGCAATTTCCAAACCAGGCAGTGATGCAGCTGCTCAGGATGCTCTCAATACAACCCTGTAGAATGTGATGAGGATGAGGGGGTTGGGAGATGGACTTTCCTCAGCCTTTGCAGAAAGTAAAAACGCTGCTGGGCTTTCTTTGCTATGGAGCTGGTGTTGAGGGACCAGGTGAGATTCTTCGCCAGGTGAACACAAAGAAATTTGGTGCTGTTTACTATCTCTACTGAGGAGCCGTCGATGTTCAACGGGGAGTAACCTATATATAGGTTATTTGGATGAACATTTGAAAAAAATTTTAAACGCAGCTTTTAAAGTAAGACATTTCATATAAGAAGCACACTGAGTTTCTGCGATATTTGGTGCCTTCAACTACTACATGAAAGGAGTAAACATATAGATTTTCACAATAAGCAGAGAGTAATATGTGTGAATTTGGTGTCTTTGAGGCATTCCCAGAAAAGTGTTATTAAATTGATTGTATTTAGAGGGAGACAGGAAGTAATGGTTTTTAAAATTTTAAATTTCCATCCACTGAACTGTGAACTGATGTGAATATGGAGAAATTTAGCTGAAGGATAATATTGCTATTGTATCAGATTACAGTGTCACTATCTATTTCAAATCCATGTTGGCAGCTAATAAATTATTTTCAAAAAGTTAATATAAAGGTACTTAAGTTTTATGTGTGAGCTAAGTACATTATACCTATTTTTGGAGACTGTTCTTGAATTTCATCCATTTTTAGAATCATTTGAAATATCTTTTTATTTTGTTGGCCATATCTTGCTTGTTCTTTGGTACAGATGTTTTGTATTCAAAGAATAGCAAAATAAATTGGAATGGTCTAAAATTGACCTAGTAGATTATAAACTCAAGCTAAACATTCTAAACTATTATTCTCTGTGTTGTGTACTCTTAATATGATTTAGTGAATGGTTCCATAAAACTAATACACTCAGTGATATTTTGAAATCAATTTCCTACGCTCAGAGGTGTCTGACAAAGCAAATCTGCTTTTTCACCTCCACCTCATTTATTAATCTCTTCCAAAAAATCTTCACCTTTTAATGATTGTTTTTGAAGTATGATTACTTTGATAGTGTTTGTATGATGTATCTTTGAAGTTTTTTTGTGTTAAATCTGCAGTATAAATGGAAGTTCTTATTGCTTATTATTCAGTGATCTCAATTCTCAACTGAGAATTAGGGAATACTTTATTGAGCTGTAATGAACTTTAGTCCACTCGTTTTTGCTGAAAATTTTTATTGAAAATGCCGATGGGATAATGATTGTTGTGGTTTGGAGCTGTTGCTCATCTCAACCGTGTAAAGAAAGATGAATTGGCATCTGTGGCTTAAAGGACATAATCATTTAGAAATTTTGAATTAATGAGTTTTCTCTGGTGATAATTCATTTGTGGCACTCTTTGTATATGAGTTGAAGGAAATCATTAAACTAAAAAGCAATTCTGGATTTGTAGCAGATAGACAGGGACTATTATCTGCAACTACGATTAGAAGTCTTAAAGGCTTGCTGCCTGCTGGTATGGTACAGCACCCCACTGCTGAGGAAGGGCTTGCAGTGCAGTGAGTAGGATCCAGTGTTGCAGATAAATTAACATTTAAGGAAGTCTTGCATTCTGGTGTAAGAATTGGAGGATCTAAGCTCAAAATTAAAATTAGTGTCTGTCACCTTAACTGGACTGTTACCCAAATCAATCACAAATTAGCATAGATGCAAACCATTTGAAAGTTGAGTGGATTATGCAGCCAAAAGAAAGTCAAAATCAAGTTTAAATCGCTGGCATATGTCATGAATTTTGTTGATTTGCAGCATTGTAATACATAATAAAACTATAAATTACAATAAAAATATATACGAAAAAGAAAATTTAATTAAATTAGTTGTACAAAAAGAGAGTGAAAAAACTACTGAGGTAGTGTTCATGGGTTCCTTGTCCATTCAAAAATCCTGTGGCAAAGGGGAAATAGCTGTTCCTGAAACATTGAGTATGTGTCTTCAGGCTCCTATATCACCTCCTTGATGGTAGCAATGAGAAGAGGGTATGTTCTGCGTGATGGGGGACCTTAATGATGAATGTTGCCTTTTGAGACATTGCCTTTTGAAGGTATCCTGGATGCTGGGATAACTAGTGCCCACAATGAAGCTAGCTGAGTTTACATTTTTCTGCAGCTTTTTTTGATCCTTTACAGTGGCCCCTCCATACCTGATAGTGATGCAACCAGTTAGAATGCTCTCCACAATACACAGGTGGAAATTTGCAAGTGTCTTTAGTGACATGCCAATTCTCCTCCAAGCTCCTAATGAAACCTAGCTACTGTTATGCCTTGTTTGTAATTGCATTACAATTGTTGGGCCCAGGAAAGATCCTCAGAGATATTTTTACTCAGAAGCTTGAAACTGCTCATTCTTTCGATTTCTGATCCCTCAGTAAAGACTAGTGTGCGTTCCCTCAATTTAACACCCCCCCCCCGAATGCCACAATCAATTCCTTGGTCTTACCCACTTTGAGTCCAAGGTTGTTGCTGCGACACCACTCAACCAGCTGATCTACCTTGCACCTGTACAGCTCCTTTTCGCCATCTGAAGTGCTGTTAGCAAATTGGTAGATAGCATTTGAGCTGTGCCTAGCCACACAATTGCGGGTGTAAAGACAATAGACCAGCAGGCTAAGCACCAGTACACCAATGTTGATAGTCTTCGCGGAGGAGTCTCCCGGTGAGGAGGTTAAGGATCCAGTTGCATTGGGAGGTACAGAGGTCCATGTCTTGGAGTCTATTGATTACAACTGAGGATATGATTGTCCTGAATATTGTGCTGAATACTGTGCTGTTATAGGAAATGAGTATTTTGATTTATGGCAGTGATCTGTAGCTAAAATAAAAAGATCTTCCTGTGGATGTGTTGCAGTTAAACAGAATTGTGGCTATTGTTTTGGCAAAATGAGTATTAGAGCTGTAGATTGGGGTTTAATTTAAACTAGAGAAGGAGAGAGTATCTCTATTAGAGAACTTAAAAATGCATCAAAAGTATCTGTAGAATATTGTGCTGATTCCAATAATTTTACATAGCATATTTGTCTGTAAAATGCAACAAAATTTTATCCAAAACATCATCTTTAAACAAACACGTTTGTCATGCAGTTAAGTAAATCCAACCAAATGGGAGTTTCATGTTAATGTACAAGACTTACTTAGCAACTGTACACATCAACACATCTTAACCACCAATCAAGTCTGTAATAGCAGTCGTCATTCCAACTGTGACCTTGATATTGAATCGATTGACTTTATTCCTTACATCTTTCACATACACAAGGAGTAAAAATCCTTAATGTAATATCTCCGGCTGAATGTGCAGTGCGCTATTTATAATAATTTGTAATAAATAATATGTACAACAGGACAGTCAATATAGCGTAGAAATACGAGTTTATCAGGGTGAATTAATCAGTCTAATGACCTGGTGGAAGATGCTGTCCTGGAGCCTGTGGCCCTGTCTTTTATACTGTGATATCATTTCCCAGATGGTGGCAGCTGGAACAGTTTGTGGTTGGGGTGACTTGGGTTCCCAATGATCCTTTGGATCCTCTATCTCTGTAAATCCCCTGAATATTGGGAAGTTCACATCTACAGATGCACTGGGCTGTCTGCACCACTCTCTGCAGAGTCCTGTGATTGAGAGAATTAGAGTTCCCAAACCAGGCAGTAAAACAGCCAGTCAAGATGCTCTCAGTTGTGTCCCTGTAGAAAGTCCTTAGGATTTGGGGACTCATACCAACTTTCTGCGACTGTCTGAGGTGAAAGAGGCGCTGTTGTGCCTTTTTCACCACACAGCCAGTATGTACAGACCACATGAGATCCTCGGTGATGTGTATGCTGAGGAATTTAAAGCTGTTCACCCTCTTAATCCCAGATCCATTGATGTCAATAGGAGTTAGCCTATCTCCATTCTTCCTGTAGTCCACAACCAGCTCCTTTGTTTTTGCAACATTGAGGGAGAGGTTGTTTATTTGACACCACTGTGTCAGGGTGATGACTTCTTCTCTGTATGCTGCCTTGTTATTATTATAGATAATGCTAATCAATGTAGTATCGTCAGCAAATTAAGTTAGCAGATTGGAGCTGTGGGGGGGGGGGTGCGACACAGTCATGGGTATATAGAGTGTAAAGAAAGGGGTTTAGGATACAGCCCTGAGGGGCACCTGTGTTGAGGGTCAGAGGGGCAGAAGTGAGGGAGCCAACTCATACCACCAGCGACCTGACAGGAAGTCCAGGATCCTGCTGCACAAGGCAGGGTGAAGGCTGAAGTCTATGAGTTTCTTGTCAAGTCTGGAGGAAATTATGGTATTGAATGCTGAACTGCCATCCAAGAGCAGCATTCTCATATAAGCCTCCTTCTTCTCCAGATGTGTAAGGATGGTGTGTAGATCTGTGGCTATTGGGTCATCTGTCGATCAGTTGCGAGGACAAATTGTAGGGGATCTAATGTGGGTGGTAGTGTGCTGCAGATGTAGTCCTTGACCAACCTCTCAAAAAATTTGCTTTTTATTGAAGAGTGCGACAGGCCGCCAGCCGTACAGACATTTTTCTTTGCTCTTTTTAAGGTACAGGGACAATGGTGGATGTTTTCAAGCAGGAGGACACTCTACACTGGGAGAGGGAGACATTAAAAATGTCTGTAAACACACCTGCCAGTTGTTCCGCACACATCCTAAGTACCTGCCCTGGGATGCCGTCCAGTTCTGCAGCCTTGCGACAGTCCACTCGTTGGAAACGCCTGTGTACTTCAGCCTCAGAGATGAATAAGTTGCAGGTCACTTCAGCAGCCCTCCTCGGGGGCTCGGTGTTGACAATATCAAAGCAAGCATAAAAAAGATTTAGCTCATCTGGGAGAGAGGCAGCGATGTTGGGAGCACCACTGTGCTTAGCTTTGAAGTCTGCGATATTGGGCAGACTTTGCCAAGAGCTGTTTTGGCTTTGCTATTGGCTGTAGTTTAGAAGGACCATTGCCACTATTATACTTAGCTCTTCTACAAGTTCCATCTTGCCACAACTAAGCCCAACTGCCAGCCAAATTTTCAGTTGTTATTGACTATGGACCTCATCAGCCAGTTAATGCAATGTTAGCATTCATTTCGAGAGGGCTAGAGTATAAAAGTAAGGATATAATTCTAAGTTTTATAAGGCATTGGTCAGACCTCACTTGGAGTAGTGTGAGCAGTTTTGAGCCCGTTATCTATGAAATAATGTGTGGCATTGGAGAGGGTCCAGAAAATTTAAAAGGATGATCCCAGCAAGAAAAGGTTAAATGAAAAAAAGCATTTGATAGTTTTGGGCCTGTACTCACTGGAGTTTAGGAGAATGATTGGAGATCTCATTGAAACCTGTTGAATATTGCAAGGCTTATTCCTATAGTGGGGGACATTCCTTTAGAATAGACATGAGGAGGACTGTCTTTATCCAGAAAGTGGTGGAAGCCAAGTTATTGGATATATTTAAAGTGGAGGTTTATAGGTTCTTGATTAGTAAGGGCATCAAAGGTCATGGGGAGAAGGCAGGAGAGTGGGGCTAAGAGGGATAATAAATTAGCCGTGATGGATTGGCAGATCAGACGATGGGCCAAATGGCCCAATTGTGCTAATTAAGATCTATTTTTAATGTTGCCAGTATATCAATGATTTTCTAATCCATTTTTTGCTTGGTTTGACTTAACTTTAGGGTCTCATAGATTGATTAAAAGGCAGTTCTCTCAAGGCCTTCCTATTGGTCATTTAGCAAGATGAAAGCTTTAGTCATTATTTTTCACTTAAAAATCTGCCAAGTGGATGACTTATTCCAGATCAAAATTAGCCACAGTGCATTCTTGACATAATAATACTAGAATCATAGTTATGTAGAGAAGCAGACTCTTAATCCCATTATTTCCATTATGACCTTTTTGTCCATCCACTGTAATCTCATTTGCCCACATTAGTACCATTTCCTCCTCTTCCTCCTCCTCCTCCTCTTTGTGTCTGTTTAAATGTTGCTTAAATCTGGTGATTGTATCTGACTGAATTACCTCTTCCAGCAGCCTTTTCCAGATATCAGCTGCTCTCTGTGTAAAATACTTTTCCAAAAAATAAAGAATTCCTTGGTATGTACATCTTCTTTGGTAGTTAGTGTTGAATCCTCTCAGTTTCAGCATTCTTATTCTTCTATGAGGAAAGAAATAACGTCATTTCCAAACAGATTAAGATCCTTGAGGATGCGACAGAGCACATTAATGAAGGTAGAGCAATGGATGTGATGTATATGGATTTTTAGTAATGCATTTGATGGGATTTCCCATTGTAGGCTCATTCAGAAAGACGAGACTTGGGATTCAGGGAAACTTGGCTGTATAGATACAGAATTGGCTTGCCCATTGATGACAAAGGGTAGTATTAAATGGAGAGTATTCTGCCTAGAGGTTAGTGACCAGTAGCTTTCTGCAAGGATCAGTTCCAAGACCCCTGTTCTTGGAGCTTTTTTTATATATGACTTGGATAAAGAAGTGGAAGGGTGGGTTAATAAGCTTGCAGATGGCACTGATTTGCAGTGTTTCATTTTGGAGGGCCAAATTTGAAGGCAGAAAGCAGGGTTAATGGCAAAATTCTCAGAAGTTCAGAGGGATCTTGGGGTCCACATCCCTAGATCCCTCAAAGCTGCCGTTCAAGTTGAAAGGTTTGTTAAGAAGGCGTATGGTGTATTGGTTCAAGAGCCTGATGTAATGTTACAGCTCTATAAAACCCTGGTTAGACCATACTTCGAATTTTGTGTTCAGTTCTGGTCACCTCATTGTAGGAAAGATATGGAAGCTTTTGAGAGGGTGCAGAGGAGATTTAGCAAGTTGCTGCCTGGACTAGAGGACATGTCTTATGAAGAGAAGTTGAGCGAGCTGGGTTCCCCTTTTGAGTGAAGGAGGATGAGAGGTGACTTGATAGAGATGTACAAGACAATAGGCATAGATTGAGTGAATAGCCAGGTACTTTTTCCTAGGACAGAAGGAGTCATAATTTTAAGGTGATTGGAGGAAAGTATAGGGGAAAACATCAGAGGTAGGTTCTTTACACTGAAAGTGGTGGGTGTGTGGAACACCCTGCTAGGGTAGTAGTAGAGGTAGATAAATTTGGGTCATTTAAGAAGCTCTCACATAAGCAAATTGATGATAGAGAAATGGAGGCTGATATAAGAGGGAACTGTTCAAGTGATCTTTGAGTAGGTTGGCACAAAGGGCCTGTACTGTGCTGTGTTGTATGTTGTATGTTCTATGTAGGTGGAACCATCAGAGCCACCTTACATTTTCAGTATTATTTGAATAGGTTTTATCCAGTTCTCATTTTCCTCTTTATTGTAAAATGACCCAATTTTACAAATAAAATTGCAATTCCTTTTTACAGAAAACAGAGTTCAAGCTCAGCAATACTTTTTGCAAGAAGTCTTTCTTGAATCCGCTTGTTACTTTTTGAGCAGGAGCTGTCAGGTACATTTATTTGGACTTACTTAGGAAAGGAAAGAACTATTCCATAATTATCATGTCCATTTTCTTATTATTGTTGTCAGACCATCTCCTTAATTGCTCTCCATGAGAGAATACAACATATTCACCCTATTTCTGACAATACCTCAGACTTCTCACTTAATATTTCATGCTGATGGATCTTTGTTGGATTTTCTCCAAGGATATTCCTGAGATGGTGCAATGAGTACTGAATGCTCTGTCCCAGGTGAGGTTTGAGTAATGTTCAGAATAATTTCAGGCACACTCATGCACTTTGATTTTCCATAACTTCTCTAATGTAATCCATAGGGCATTAGAACTTTTCATTAGTATTTGCAACTTTTCATTATTTTTTTAAACTTCCTTTTGTAGTGTTTCCTCTTTTACTCAAACTCTTATGTCCATTATAGTAATAGTGGGATATACAAAATTTTGCAAATGGCAGAAATCCAGAAAGACACACACAAAATGCTGGAAGAACTCAGCAGGAGAGGCAACATCTATAGAAATGAATAAACAGTCGGCATTTCTGGCTGAGGTCCTTCATCAGGACTGGAAAGGAAGGGTGAAAATGACAGAATAAGAAGGTGGAGGAGGGGAAGGAGGACTAGCTAAGGAGCTTCTATCACCTCCCAACTTCTTGCTTTGTCTCCCTTCCCCCAACATCTGGGTTCACCTATCACCTTCTAACTTGTTACCCCCCCCCCCCCCCCCGCCCCACCCCAACCACCTTCTTATTCTGGCATCTTCCCCATTCCTTTCCAGTTCTGATGAAGGCTCTTGGCCTGAAACATCAGCAGTTTATTAATTTCCATAGATGTTGCCTGACCTGCTGAAAGCTTTCAGCATTTTGAGTGTTCGGCTAATAATTAAACAATCACAGATTGATAGTAAATACGATTAACTACTGCACTTGAAACTTCATGAGGATTCAAAGTATGTTAACAGTCTAGAACATGGATTTTAAGGTGATTTATACTTAAATTCAGTAATAACTGTAGTAATTGTGTGCAGTGCTATTATTTTCAATTCTGCTGAATGACAGCCTGCTTGTTTTGTAATTACTTTTCCAAAACTTTCATTCAATAATTGGATCGACCATGCAGCCTTAGGACATGTTCTCTGACTTAAAACACCCATTTATGTTGCCAGGACAAAGGGAGCTTTTCTACTTGTCATTTGCTCATGAAATTTCTGAAATTTTGTGTCTTCAACAAGCACAACTTCCTAACTTAGTTGTCTGATAACTTTCTTTATACCTTCCCAGAAATTTGTCCTCATCCAACTAAAATGTTCGGCTTTTAAGTCTGATTCAACACATAATTATATGAAGTTTGGTGCTAGTCAGCAGTTTACTTGTTACTGCCTCTACATGTGATATTCACTTCAATACAATAAAGTTGTATTGTTCAAGTTCTGCCAGATGGAGGAATATGGTGGTGGAGGGGAACTGGTTAGGTCTGGTGTCCAGAAAGAAACGGAGATCTTTGAAGCCTTCCTGGTGGTGGATGGAGGTGTATAGGGATCGGACATGGTGAAAATAAGATGATCAGGGCCAGGGAACTTGAAATGATTGAAAAGATCAAGAGGGAGTGAAGTGTCACAGATGTAGATTGGAAGGGACTGAACCAGGGGGATAAAACTGAGTTGTGATATGCTGGTATGTGTTCAGTGGGGCAGGAACTAGCAGAAGCAATGGGTCCACCTGGACAGGTAAGTTTGTGAATCTTGGATAGGAGATAGAAACCGTAGATGTGGGGTGAAGGAACTGTGAGGTTGATGGCAATGGAGGGGAGTTCCCCAGAGTTTCTCCCAACTTCCAGTAATGATCTTCCCCTTCACCATTCCCCATTCCCTTTTCCCTCTCATAACTTATCTTCTCTGCATATCACCTTCTTCTGGTGCTCCTCTTCCTTTTTCTTTCTTCCATGGCCTTCTGTCCTCTCCTATCAGCTTCTCTCATCTCCAGCCCTATATCTCTTTTGCAAATCAACTTCCCAGCTCTTTACTTCACCCCTTCCATCTCATGGTTTCATCTATCACCTTGTGTTTCTTCCTCCCCTCCTCCATCTTCTAACTCTGACTCCTCATCTTTTTTTTCCAGACCTAATGAAGGTCTGACAATACTCTATACCATAGATGCTGCTGGTCTGCCATTGCTACAGCCAGTTGATTTTATTGAGCAACACACACAAGATGCTGGTGGAACACAGCTGGTCAGGCAGCATCTATAGGGAGAAGCGTCCAGACGAAGGGTCTTGGCTGGAAACGTCAACAGCGCTTCTCCCTATAGATGGTGCCTGACCTGCTGCGTTCCACCAGCAGTTTGTGTGGGTTGCTTGAATTTCCAGAATCTGCAGATTTCCTCGTGTTTGATTTTATTGAGATAAGTTTTCACTTCATATTTGCAGTCAATGTTCCTCAATCATTCATGTTATGCTATCCAAAGAAAGACAAGAGGCGTAATTGTAAACTACTGTTCATTGGATCTCGGGCTATAATTCAGAATTGGAACTTCACTTTCAGAACCTAAGCATTTGGAGACCTGAAACTGGTGATAAGCCACAAGCGCACTCAGTTCAATAAGGGCTTGGATTTTGTACTCAGTAACAAAACAATGATCCTCAATACTTATACCAATAGAAGTCCATCCTCAGAGATGTGGAACTCTGTGTAGTGTTACGTATCCCGTAACTGGATCACTTACCAGCAAAGATAGAGAGGTCCGTTGAAGTCTGATGGCACTATTTTCAAACGTTTTTATTTATAAGGGGGCACAAAAGTAAGGTTAATACAAATATTCAGACAATGCACGTCGTCAATACTCAATCTAAAGCGCGGGTATAGTAATAATCATCATTAAGAAATAAGCTCTACTGTTGTCTAGGGGATAATATATTGTCCGTTGGAAATACAAAAGTCACTCAGAAGTCTGCAGGCTTCAGCCTTTTGGGAATCGCTGGGTTTCACGTGTGGCGACAGAGAGGGAGAGATTGGTGAGAAAAGGAAGAACTTGCCCGGGTCTTTATGAAGCAACTCCGGTGAATCAGGGGAGCGTTGGCTCCCCCTTGTTAGTTCAAAGTCCTTTTCAGTGTTATCAGCCACCCGCTCCCCAGGCAAAAGGAGAAACAGAACGCACGTGGCTTTCTTCAAAATGGCTTCCCGCTACGACGGGATCACTCTCTCGTGTCTTCTTGGTGCGTCTGAAGGGGCTGTCCCCCTTAGACCCTCCTTTATACTTCCTCACGGGGTCGCAGGTGTCAGTCAGGTTGGGATGATGCAATCTCTCTCTCTCTCAACCAACCCACTTTGCCCGAGGGCTTTACACGTGGTCTCCATGAGACAATAGTCAATGTTGCCTTATTTTGCATCCCGGTGGAACGCGGTATTCGGCACGTCTCTCTCTCTCCCACTTCCTGTGTCTATTCAGCACGTCTCTCTCTCTCCCACTTCCTGGGTCTACTGACCCCCCCTCAACTAGTGCTCTTGCGATTCTCACAAAGGAGGGGGCTGGGATCATAACACCTCCCCTCTTAAAAAACGTTTTTACCAGCGGTTAAAACGGAGTGGTACACAGTGTTACAGGATTTTTGAATCTAACACAATACACAAGCTTTTCTTTTCACAGAGTACTACCGTTATACATTCAAGTCAGTATCTAAACAGTTAACGATTATAGTGTCCCTTTCTTTAATATCTTAACATCGCGAACCATACTAAAGTCTTGTAGCATCAGACTTCAATTCAGTAATCACCTATTTTTTTTTCTTCCTTCAGCAACAAAACTAAGGAGGTGTGATCTTAGCTTAGGTGCATCTACAAAAGTTTATGTGAATACTAATCGTTTCGGTCATTTTACTTAACCGGCAGGTCTCCAAAGGGACTGTTTTATTATTCACAGGCTTTGGCGCAACCCCGTTCAACCTGCTTTGCTGCTTAAAAATGGCATCCCCATTAACCGTCACCTCTTTTCCGGCGAGTCCCCCCGTGGGGAACTTGAGTAATTTGGTGTGGTGAACACCCGCCCGCCTCGTTCATCGGGGTTATTTTATCAACACTATGCCCCAAACTTAGACCACTTCCACCCAATTCTTTAATTTTACCCAGGTGGCTAGCCCTTTTGTCAGTACCCTTCAGGCTATTGGTTTTTAATTTGAACTCTTCATTCAAGTAGCATTTCGAATGTGGCCTCTTCACACCCGCCAGGTTTAAGATTTCTTCCTTCGATTTGGGAACTACAGACTTCCCGTTTCCTTCAATAATAATCCTCATCCCCCCATTCTTAAATTCTGCATTAACTTTGAACCCACCTTCAAGTACAAACACCGGGGAACTCACACTTCCCACGGTTACCAAGGTTAACCCTTTTTCCACTGAACCAAGTCTATCTGACCCACAAGGACGGCCGCCCCGTTCCACTGAATCAGATACCTCAGACTTCTTCTGAGCTCCGTTACCAGGTTCAGCACCACGTGCATCCCCATCTTGGACACACTCAAACGGGACATTGGCCTCTTCTAGGCTTTCAACACCCGAACCTTTTTCAAATTCTAACTTCCCCCGATCCTCCCAGTTACTCTCTGGGCAGCTCCCACCCGGGGAAGGCACAACCCTGCAAGCTGAAACAACCTCCTCGGCCTTTTCAGCAGACTCCTTCGAGGCAAGGGTACCCTTTCCATCTAGGACTGCCCTCCCCTCATTATCGGGAACTTTACCATTACCTTTCTCATTACCTTTAGAACTCTCAAGTTTTTCAAACAATTCTGCCAAACCAGACAAATCATCCATGTCCAACTCTGGACCTTTTAACAGCTTTATCTGTTTCTCATCTTTATTTCCTACCTCTAGGACCTTTCTCTTCGCTAAGGGCAGATCTATCTCCTCTCCCTTACCCCCTTTCACTTTACTACTCTTCGTTTTACCACCCTCTAAACCCTCATGGCACAGGGTCAGCAAAGACGTCTTGGCCAAATCAAAACTGGCCAGATTTAAACTGCTCTCATTCTCAGCTGCCTCTCTTGACAGGCTGCGAGTGATCGCGTCTGCGAGATAGCCCTTGGACGCTAGGGGCGGGGCCTCAACACGCACCGGTCGGCAGGTCGGTAGCATTGCTGGCCAAACCTTACCCCCTGCTAAATCGTTCCCAAGAAGGATGTCCACGTCAGTTCTCGGGAATTCTGATGGCACCCCTATTTCAACTGATCCATACACCAGCTCAGAATCCAGAATGACCTTATATAAGGACACCATTTCTATCCTTTTATTTGTTCCTTCTACCTTTACCATGCCCGTTTTCCGACCAAATTCTAGTACCTTACTGCTGATCAACGACAGCTCAGCCCCCGTGTCTCTCCAGATTCGTACGGGAACTGGTGTGTCTCCCTCCGTCACAGACACGGTTCCATGTGACAGACAAGTCTCAGAGCCTTCTCGTACTCTGTCTACCCTGGGCTCTGTGGTCGATTTACTGATTACCACGGCACACCTGATAGGGACTGCGGCTTTCCCTCTTCCTATCTCTTTCCTCGGAGCAAAGCATCGAGATGCAATATGCCCTTCCTTTCCACAATTAAAACAGGTCAAACCCGGAAACCTCTGGCCGTCTTGCCTTTCCTCCTCAACCTTACCGCTAGCTCCCGGTGGGACTTCTGCCTCACTCGTCGGACTTTCTCGATCGTTCCCACTGTCTCTCTGGGAACTTTTATTCGAGGAAAACTTTGTCTTGTGGGTTAGGACATATTCATCCGCGAACCTAGCAAACTCTGAAATGGACTTATCCGGCTTCTCATTCAAATACATCCGGATCTCCTCCAGAACACAACCTTTAAATTCCTCAATCAAAAGTAACTCCCTGAGACAAGATCCTCGTCCACCCTTTCCGCGGTGCACCAACGGTCCAAGAGCACCCCCTTCTCATGGGCTAGCTCGGTATACGTTTGATTCCACCCTTTCCTTAAATTTCTAAACTTTTGTCTATATGCCTCAGGTGCCAACTCGTAAGTCCGGAGAATGGGCTCCTTTACTTCAGCATAATTCTCCGCTTCTCCCTCCTCCAGGGACAACGCCGCATATGCTCGCTGGGCCTTCCCTTTTAACACACTTTGTAACAACGCCACCCACTGCTCTTTTGGCCACATCTGATTTACTGCCACCTTTTCAAAAAGCAAGAAATAACTATCAACATCTGTCTCCTCGAACGGAGGTACCAATCTCAACTCCCTACTAACATTAAACCATTCCGCTTGGTCTAACCCTTGATCTTCCTTATCTTCTCCATCTCCAAGTCATGTTTCCTCTGTTTCTCTTTCTCGGCTGCTTCTAGCTCCTTTAGCTGAATTTCATGCTGTCTTTGCCTCTCAGCTTGGTCCTGCTCCTTTTTCACCTCTAACCCCTTTAGTTGGAGCTCATGGTCCCATGTTGCCTCTAGCTCCTTTAGGTGGAACGCCTGCTCCCTTTCTCTCTCTCTCTCTCAGCCGCTTCCAGCTCTTTTAACTTAATTTCATGTTCCAACCTTAATTTCTCCATCTCTAACTGAGCCGTCCCACTTGATGGTACCTTTTCAGGGATATCTTCCAATACCTCAGCTTCAAACACATTCTTCCCAATGTAATACTGAGTTATGGCCCTTCGCACCTCCTGCTTTTTCATGGACGACCTCACTTCTGCGAGGTTCAACCCCTTCACCAAATTTAACAAGTCTGATTTGGTGGCCGCCTCTAGTGCCCCCACAGTCGGGTTTTTCATAAATTCACCCACGTCCATCTTTGCTGGTTTCCCGTCTGGCTACCCGCGTAACCAGATTCAAGTTTTGGACTTACAAGCCCGATTCACTGGCCTCCCAATTTGGTGTCAAATCCCGAGACGAGAAACCCCAAGTTGTTACGTATCCCGTAACTGGATCACTTAACAGCAAAGATAGAGAGGTCCGTTGAAGTCTGATGGCACTATTTTCAAATGTTTTTATTTATAAGGGGGCACAAAAGTAAGGTTAATACAAACATTCAGACAATGCACGTCGTCAATACTCAATCTAAAGCGCAGGTATAGTAATAATCATCATTAAGAAATAAGCTCTACTGTTGTCTAGGGCGGGGGTCGGCAACCCGCGGCTCCGGAGCCACATGTGGCTCTTTTACGTCTGTGCTGCGGCTCCCTGTTGCTTTGGGAAATAATTGGTTGTGGCGACCCTTTTCCTGGCACATCCGAACCGACTCACAATAAGATAGCCTACGGGGGTTTGCGAGCACAGAGCTTTGGAGCCTCTGCGCCATGGGGGGGGGGGGGGCAGGTTGAGGGAGGCTTAAAAGTGAGGCTGAAGATTTCGAATAAAGTTTTTTTCCTTCGACTGCAGTTACCGACTCCGTGTCGTAATTTTAGCGCTGCGTGTAGCACACCGCTACATGGTCAGTATTTAATTAATATGTATTTTATGTTAGTTTGTTAGTTTTTGAAATGTAAATCTAAATTTGAAGATTATGGTGATCTTGTACAATCTAAATAAGACGTTGTGGCGACCCATTTCCTGACACATCCGAACCGGCTCACAATTAGCCAGCGTTCAGGCTAAGGGAGATAGCCTACGGGGGTTTGTGAGTACGTGTCTTTTGCAGCATCCGCGCCCATGGGGGGCGGGTTGAGGGAGGCTTAAAAGCAAGGCTGTTTAGTTCGAATAAAGCTATCTTTGACTGCAGTTTACTGACTGCGTGTAGCAACCGCTACAACGTGTTTTTATCGCTGGCTGTCCAGAGGGGAGGTGCTGAAACGCTTTGTCGCGCGTCTGGAAGAAGTGAAAACTTTCCTGGGCAGCAAAGGGCTCAACTTTCCTGAGCTGGAACAGCCAGAGTGGCTGGAAAAGCTACACTTCATGGTAGACATGACAGCGCACCTGAACACGCTGAACACAGCTCTTCAACGGGGTAAGGACGTACAGCCCTGCACATGTTGGAGGATGTTTTGCATTCGAGCGCAAGTTGACGTTGCTTGCCAGAGATTTACAGAAAGGCACATTGTCTCACTTCCCCAATTTGAGAGAGTTCAAACAATGTCACGACATGATAAATTCGGAGTATTTACATTCTGCAATCATCGCAATGCAAACATCGTTTGGGAAACGCTTCTGTGAGTTCAGAGAGGAAAAAAACACATTATCCTTCCCGGTCACTCCCCTAAGCTTCGATCCATCCCTACTGAATACGACTGCATTGTCAGGTGTGAGTCAACCTGAAGAAGTATGATAAATATTTTAATTGCGTATTATTTTACGTATATTCATATGTTTTCATTGTTCAGTGAAATAGTCCTTTTATTTTTCAGGTTGACAGCTGGCTGACGTTATTTTTGGTTTGCTGCTGGCGGCAAATTTAAGTTTGGCGTTTTTCATAAATACAAGAAGGACTCAAATAGACGTTGAGTATTTTACTTAAAAGTAACCTTCAACCCAACGTCTTTTTTTCGGAGTTCAAAATGTTTTTGTTGCATGCAGAAATGTAATTTCGTTTTCTCTGCAGGAGTTCATCAATTTCATAAATGCAACACATTATAGTTTATTTATACATAGCATAAAGGCAAAACAAAACGTTGTATGCAGTGTTATTTCATTTTAAATGTCAAACGGGTTTTGCGGCTCCCAGTGTTTTCTTTTCTGTGGGAAACAGGTCCAAGTGGCTCTTTCAGTGGTAAAGGTTGCTGACCCCTGGTCTAGGGGATAATATATTGTCCGTTGGAAATATTAAAGTCACTCAGAAGTCTGCAGGCTTCAGCCTTTTGGGAATCGCTGGGTTTCACGTATGGCGACAGAGAGAGAGAGAGAGATTGGTGAGAAAAGGAAGAACTTGCCCGGGTCTTTATGAAGCAACTCCGGTGAATCAGGGGAGCGTTGGTTCCCCCTTGTTAGTTCAAAGTCCTTTTCAGTGTTATCAGCCACCCGCTCCCCAGGCAAAAGGAGAAACGGAACGCACGTGGCTTTCTTCAAAATGGCTTCCCACTACGACGGGATCACTATCGTCTCTTCTTGGTGCGTCTGAAGGGGCTGTCCCCCTTAGACCCTCCTTTATACTTCCTCACGGGGTCGCAGGTGTCAGTCAGGTTGGGATGATGCAATCTCTCTCTCTCTCAACCAGCCTACTTTGCCCGAGGGCTTTACACGTGGTCTCCATGAGACAATAGTCAATGTTGCCTTATTTTGCATCCCGGTGGAACGCGGTATTCGGCACGTCTCTCTCTCTCTCCCACTTCCTGTGTCTATTCAGCATGTCTCTCTCTCTCCCACTTCCTGGGTCTACTGACCCCCTCTCAACTAGTGCTCTTGTGATTCTCACAAAGGAGGGGGCTGGGATCATAACAGTAGTGAGCTAATTATTTTTCCAGTGTGAG
>NW_026780894.1:0-22059 GCF_030144855.1 Hypanus sabinus
AATGGGAATCACAGTTTACTGTCTGGGAATGGGAATCACAGTTTACTGTCTGGGAATGGGAATCACAGTTTACTGTCTGGGAATGGGAATTACAGTTTACTGTCTGGGTATGGGAATCACAGTTTACTGTCTGGGAATGAAAATCACAGTTTACTGTCCGGGTTTCGGAATCACAGTTTCCTCTCCTGGTATGGGAATCACAGTTTACTCTCTGGGTACAGGAATGATAGTTTACTGTCTGGAGATGGGAATCACAGTTCACTGTCCGGTTATGGGAGTTACAGCTTACTGTCTGGGCACGGGAATCACAGTTTACTCTCTGGGTATGGGAATCACAGTTTACTATCTGGGCACGGGAATCACAGTTTATTCTCTGGGTATGGGAATCACTGTTTACTGTCCGGGTTTCGGAATCACAGTTTACTGTCTGGGTACGGGAATCACAGTTTACTGTCTGGGTACGGGAATCACAGTTTACTGTCTGGGAAGGGGAATCACAGTTTACTGTCCGGGTTTCGGAATCACAGTTTACTCTCTGGGTATGGGAATCACAGATTACTGTCTGGGTATGGGAATCACAGTTTACTGTCTGGGTATGGGAATCACAGTTTACTGTCTGGGAATGGGAATCACAGTTTACTGTCTGGGAATGGGAATCACAGTTTACTGTCCGGGTTTCGGAATCACAGTTTACTGTCTGGTTACGGGAATCACAGTTTTCTGTCTGGGTATGGGAATCACAGTTTACTGTCTGGGAATGGGAATCACAGTTTACTGTCTGGGAATGGGAATCACAGTTTACTGTCCGGGTATGAGAATCACAGTTTACTGTCTGGGAATGGGAATCACAGTTTACTGTCCGTGTATCAGAATCACAGTTTACAGTCTGGGTACGGGAATCACAGTTTACTGTTTGGTAATGGGCATCACAGTTTACTGTCCGGGTATCAGAATCACAGTTTACAGTCTGGGTATGAGAAACACAGTTTACTGTCCGGGTTTCGGAATCACAGTTTACAGTCTGGGTACGGGAATCACAATTTACTGTCTGGGTACAGGAATTACAGTTTATTGTCTGGGTATGGGAATCACAGTTTACTGTCCGGGTTTCGGAATCACAGTTCACTGTCTGGGTCTGGGAATCACAGTTCACTCTCTGGGTATGGGAATCACAGATCACTGTCTGGGTATGGGAATCACAGTTCACTCCCTGGGTCTGGGAATCACAGTTCACTCTCTGGGTATGGGAATCACAGATCACTGTCTGGGTATGGGAATCACAGTTTACTCTCTGGGAATGGGAATCACAGTTTTCTCTCTGGGTACAGGAATCACAGTTTACTGTCCAGGAATCGGAATCACAGCTTACTGTCTTGGTATGGGATTCACAGTTCACTCTCTTGGTATGGGAATCACAGTTCACTGTCTGGGTATGGGAATCACAGTTTACTCTCTGGGAATGGGAATCACAGTTTACTGTCTGGGTGTGGGAAACACAGTTTACTCTCTGGGTACGGGAATCACAGTTTACTGTCCGGGTATCGGAATCACTGTTTACTGTCCTGGTATGGGACTCACCGTTTACTCTCTGAGTACAGGAATCATAGTTTACTGTCTGGGTATGGGAAACACAGTTTACTCTCTGGGTGCGGGAATCACAGTTCATTCTCTGGGTATGGGAATCACAGTTTACTCTCTGGGAATGGGAATCACAGTTCACTGTCTGGTTATGGGAATTACAGTTTACTGTCTGGGTACGGGAATCACAGTTTACTGTCTGGGTACGGGAATCACAGTTCACTGACTGGGTCTGGGAATCACAGTTCACTCTCTGGGTATGGGAATCACAGATCACTGTCTGGGTATGCGAATCACAGTTTACTCTCTGGCCACTGGAATCACAGTTCACTCCCTGGGTATGGGAATCAGAGTTTACTGTTTGGGCATGAGAATCACAGTTTACTGTCTGGGTAGGGGAATCACAGTTTACTGCCTGGGTACCGGAATCACAGTTTCCTGTCTGGGTATGGGAATCACAGTTTACTCTCTGGTATGGGAATCACAGTTTACTGTCTGGGTATGGGAATCACAGTTTACTGTCCGGTTATGGGAATCACAGTTTACTGTCTGGGTATGGGAATCACAGTTTACTGTCCGGGTATCGGAATCACAGTTCACTCTCTGGGTCCGGGAATCACAGTTCACTGTCTGGGTCTGGGAATCACAGTTTACTGTCTGGGTTTGGGAATCACAGTTTACTCTCTGGGTAATGGAATCATAGTTTACTGTCTGGGAATGGGAATCACAGTTTACTGTCTGGGAATGGGAATCACAGTTTACTGTCTGGGAATGGGAATCACAGTTTACTGTCTGGGAATGGGAATCACAGTTTACTGTCTGGGTATGGGAATCACAGTTTACTGTCTGGGAATGGAAATCACAGTTTACTGTCCGGGTTTCGGAATCACAGTTTCCTCTCCTGGTATGGGAATCACAGTTTACTCTCTGGGTACAGGAATGATAGTTTACTGTCTGGAGATGGGAATCACAGTTCACTGTCCGGTTATGGGAGTTACAGCTTACTGTCTGGGCACGGGAATCACAGTTTACTCTCTGGGTATGGGAATCACAGTTTACTATCTGGGCACGGGAATCACAGTTTATTCTCTGGGTATGGGAATCACTGTTTACTGTCCGGGTTTCGGAATCACAGTTTACTGTCTGGGTACGGGAATCACAGTTTACTGTCTGGGTACGGGAATCACAGTTTACTGTCTGGGAATGGGAATCACAGTTTACTGTCCGGGTTTCGGAATCACAGTTTACTCTCTGGGTATGGGAATCACAGATTACTGTCTGGGTATGGGAATCACAGTTTACTGTCTGGGTATGGGAATCACAGTTTACTGTCTGGGAATGGGAATCACAGTTTACTGTCTGGGAATGGGAATCACAGTTTACTGTCCGGGTTTCGGAATCACAGTTTACTGTCTGGTTACGGGAATCACAGTTTTCTGTCTGGGTATGGGAATCACAGTTTACTGTCTGGGAATGGGAATCACAGTTTACTGTCTGGGAATGGGAATCACAGTTTACTGTCCGGGTATGGGAATCACAGTTTACTGTCTGGGTACGGGAATCACAGTTCACTGACTGGGTCTGGGAATCACAGTTCATTCTCTGGGTATGGGAATCACAGTTTACTCTCTGGGAATGGGAATCACAGTTCACTGTCTGGTTATGGGAATTACAGTTTACTGTCTGGGTACGGGAATCACAGTTTACTGTCTGGGTACGGGAATCACAGTTCACTGACTGGGTCTGGGAATCACAGTTCACTCTCTGGGTATGGGAATCACAGATCACTGTCTGGGTATGCGAATCACAGTTTACTCTCTGGCCACTGGAATCACAGTTCACTCCCTGGGTATGGGAATCAGAGTTTACTGTTTGGGCATGGGAATCACAGTTTACTGTCTGGGTAGGGGAATCACAGTTTACTGCCTGGGTACCGGAATCACAGTTTCCTGTCTGGGTATGGGAATCACAGTTTACTCTCTGGGTATGGGAATCACAGTTTACTGTCTGGGTATGGGAATCACAGTTTACTGTCCGGTTATGGGAATCACAGTTTACTGTCTGGGTATGGGAATCACAGTTTACTGTCCGGGTATCGGAATCACAGTTCACTCTCTGGGTCCGGGAATCACAGTTCACTGTCTGGGTCTGGGAATCACAGTTTACTGTCTGGGTTTGGGAATCACAGTTTACTCTCTGGGTAATGGAATCATAGTTTACTGTCTGGGAATGGGAATCACAGTTTACTGTCTGGGAATGGGAATCACAGTTTACTGTCTGGGAATGGGAATCACAGTTTACTGTCTGGGAATGGGAATCACAGTTTACTGTCTGGGTATGGGAATCACAGTTTACTGTCTGGGAATGGAAATCACAGTTTACTGTCCGGGTTTCGGAATCACAGTTTCCTCTCCTGGTATGGGAATCACAGTTTACTCTCTGGGTACAGGAATGATAGTTTACTGTCTGGAGATGGGAATCACAGTTCACTGTCCGGTTATGGGAGTTACAGCTTACTGTCTGGGCACGGGAATCACAGTTTACTCTCTGGGTATGGGAATCACAGTTTACTATCTGGGCACGGGAATCACAGTTTATTCTCTGGGTATGGGAATCACTGTTTACTGTCCGGGTTTCGGAATCACAGTTTACTGTCTGGGTACGGGAATCACAGTTTACTGTCTGGGTACGGGAATCACAGTTTACTGTCTGGGAATGGGAATCACAGTTTACTGTCCGGGTTTCGGAATCACAGTTTACTCTCTGGGTATGGGAATCACAGATTACTGTCTGGGTATGGGAATCACAGTTTACTGTCTGGGTATGGGAATCACAGTTTACTGTCTGGGAATGGGAATCACAGTTTACTGTCTGGGAATGGGAATCACAGTTTACTGTCCGGGTTTCGGAATCACAGTTTACTGTCTGGTTACGGGAATCACAGTTTTCTGTCTGGGTATGGGAATCACAGTTTACTGTCTGGGAATGGGAATCACAGTTTACTGTCTGGGAATGGGAATCACAGTTTACTGTCCGGGTATGGGAATCACAGTTTACTGTCTGGGAATGGGAATCACAGTTTACTGTCCGTGTATCAGAATCACAGTTTACAGTCTGGGTACGGGAATCACAGTTTACTGTTTAGTAATGGGCATCACAGTTTACTGTCCGGGTATCAGAATCACAGTTTACAGTCTGGGTATGGGAAACACAGTTTACTGTCCGGGTTTCGGAATCACAGTTTACTGTCTGGGTACGGGAATCACAATTTACTGTCTGGGTACAGGAATTACAGTTTACTGTCTGGGTATGGGAATCACAGTTTACTGTCCGGGTTTCGGAATCACAGTTTACTGTCTGGGTACGGGAATCACAGTTTACTGTCTGGGTCCGGGAATGACAGTTTACTGTCTGGGAATGGGAATCACAGTTCACTGTCTGGGTATGGGAATTACAGTTTACTGTCTGTGTACCGGAATCACAGTTTACTCTCTGGGTACGGGAATCAGTTTACTGTCCGGGTATGGGAATCACAGTTTACTGTCCGGGTTTCGGAATCACAGTTTACTGTCTGAAAACGGGAATCACAGTTTACTGTTTGGGTACGGGAATCACAGTTTACTGTCCGGGTTTCGGAATCACAGTTTACTGTCTGAGAATGGGAATCACAGTTTACAGTCCGGGTATCAGAATCACAGTTTACTGTCTGGGTACGGGAATCATTGTTTGCTGTTTGGGTACGGGAATCACAGTTTACTGTCCGGGTTACGGAATCACAGTTTACTGTCTGGGTATGGGAATCACAGTTTACTCTCTTGGTGCGGGAATCACAGTTCATTCTCTTGGTATGGGAATCACAGTTTACTCTCTGGGAATGGGAATCACAGTTCACTGTCTGGTTATGGGAATTACAGTTTACTCTCTGAGTATGGGAACCACAGTTTACTGTCTGGGTATGCGAATCACAGTTTACTGCCTGGGTACGGGAATCACAGTTTACTCTCTTGGTATGGGAATCACAGTTTACTGTCCGGGTATCGGAATCACAGTTCACTCTCTGGGTACGGGAATCACAGTTCACTGTCTGGGTCTGAGAATCACAGTTTACTGTCTGGGAATGGGAATCACAGTTTACTCTCCAGGTATGGTAATCACAGTTTACTCTCTGGGTGCGGGAATCACAGTTCATTCTCTGGGTATGGGAATCACAGTTTACTCTCTGGGAATGGGAATCACAGTTCACTGTCTGGTTATGGGAATTACAGTTTACTCTCTGGGTATGGGAATTACAGTTTACTGTCTGGGTATGGGAATCACAGTTTACTCTCTGGGAATGGGAATCACAGTTCACTGTCTGGTTATGGGAATTACAGTTTACTCTCTGGGTTTGGGAAACACAGTTTACTGTCCGGGTTTCGGAATCACAGTTTACTGTCTGGGTACGGGAATCACAATTTACTGTCTGGGTACAGGAATTACAGTTTACTGTCTGGGTATGGGAATCACAGTTTACTGTCCGGGTTTCGGAATCACAGTTTACTGTCTGGGTACGGGAATCACAGTTTACTGTCTGGGTCCGGGAATGACAGTTTACTGTCTGGGAATGGGAATCACAGTTCACTGTCTGGGTATGGGAATTACAGTTTACTGTCTGTGTACCGGAATCACAGTTTACTCTCTGGGTACGGGAATCAGTTTACTGTCCGGGTATGGGAATCACAGTTTACTGTCCGGGTTTCGGAATCACAGTTTACTGTCTGGGTACGGGAATCACAGTTTACTGTTTGGGTACGGGAATCACAGTTTACTGTCCGGGTTTCGGAATCACTGTTTACTGTCTGGGTACGGGAATCATTGTTTGCTGTTTGGGTACGGGAATCACAGTTTACTGTCCGGGTTACGGAATCACAGTTTACTGTCTGGGTATGGGAATCACAGTTTACTCTCTGGGTGCGGGAATCACAGTTCATTCTCTTGGTATGGGAATCACAGTTTACTCTCTGGGAATGGGAATCACAGTTCACTGTCTGGTTATGGGAATTACAGTTTACTCTCTGAGTATGGGAACCACAGTTTACTGTCTGGGTATGCGAATCACAGTTTACTGCCTGGGTACGGGAATCACAGTTTACTCTCTTGGTATGGGAATCACAGTTTACTCTCTGGGTGCGGGAATCACAGTTCATTCTCTGGGTATGGGAATCACAGTTTACTCTCTGGGAATGGGAATCACAGTTCACTGTCTGGTTATGGGAATTACAGTTTACTCTCTGGGTATGGGAATCACAGTTTACTGTCTGGGTATGGGAATCACAGTTTACTCTCTGGGAATGGGAAGCACAGTTCACTGTCTGGTTATGGGAATTACAGTTTACTCTCTGGGTTTGGGAATCACAGTTTACTGTCTGGGTATGGGAATCACAGTTTACTGTCTGGGTAGGGGAATCACAGTTCACTCTCTGGGTATGGGAATCACAGTTTGCTGTCTGGGTCTGAGAATCACAGATTACTGTCTGGGAATGGGAATCACAGATCACTGTCTGGGTATGGGAATCACAGTTTACTCTCTGGGTACGGGAATCACATTTCACTCTCTGGGTGCGGGAATCACAGTTCACTCCCTGGGTACGGGAATCACAGTTTACTCTCTGGGAATGGGAATCACAGTTCACTCTCTCTGTATGGGAATCACAGTTTACTGTCTGGGTATGGGAATCACAGTTTACTCTCTGGGAATGGGAATCACAGTTTTCTCTCTGGGTACAGGAATCACAGTTTACTGTCCAGGAATCGGAATCACAGCTTACTGTCTTGGTATGGGATTCACAGTTCACTCTCTTGGTATGGGAATCACAGTTCACTGTCTGGGTATGGGAATCACAGTTTACTCTCTGGGAATGGGAATCACAGTTTACTGTCTGGGTGTGGGAAACACAGTTTACTCTCTGGGTACGGGAATCACAGTTTACTGTCCGGGTATCGGAATCACTGTTTACTGTCCTGGTATGGGACTCACCGTTTACTCTCTGAGTACAGGAATCATAGTTTACTGTCTGGGTATGGGAAACACAGTTTACTCTCTGGGTGCGGGAATCACAGTTCATTCTCTGGGTATGGGAATCACAGTTTACTCTCTGGGAATGGGAATCACAGTTCACTGTCTGGTTATGGGAATTACAGTTTACTGTCTGGGTACGGGAATCACAGTTTACTGTCTGGGTACGGGAATCACAGTTCACTGACTGGGTCTGGGAATCACAGTTCACTCTCTGGGTATGGGAATCACAGATCACTGTCTGGGTATGCGAATCACAGTTTACTCTCTGGCCACTGGAATCACAGTTCACTCCCTGGGTATGGGAATCAGAGTTTACTGTTTGGGCATGGGAATCACAGTTTACTGTCTGGGTAGGGGAATCACAGTTTACTGCCTGGGTACCGGAATCACAGTTTCCTGTCTGGGTATGGGAATCACAGTTTACTCTCTGGGTATGGGAATCACAGTTTACTGTCTGGGTATGGGAATCACAGTTTACTGTCCGGTTATGGGAATCACAGTTTACTGTCTGGGTATGGGAATCACAGTTTACTGTCCGGGTATCGGAATCACAGTTCACTCTCTGGGTCCGGGAATCACAGTTCACTGTCTGGGTCTGGGAATCACAGTTTACTGTCTGGGTTTGGGAATCACAGTTTACTCTCTGGGTAATGGAATCATAGTTTACTGTCTGGGAATGGGAATCACAGTTTACTGTCTGGGAATGGGAATCACAGTTTACTTTCTGGGAATGGGAATCACAGTTTACTGTCTGGGAATGGGAATCACAGTTTACTGTCTGGGTATGGGAATCACAGTTTACTGTCTGGGAATGGAAATCACAGTTTACTGTCCGGGTTTCGGAATCACAGTTTCCTCTCCTGGTATGGGAATCACAGTTTACTCTCTGGGTACAGGAATGATAGTTTACTGTCTGGAGATGGGAATCACAGTTCACTGTCCGGTTATGGGAGTTACAGCTTACTGTCTGGGCACGGGAATCACAGTTTACTCTCTGGGTATGGGAAACACAGTTTACTATCTGGGCACGGGAATCACAGTTTATTCTCTGGGTATGGGAATCACTGTTTACTGTCCGGGTTTCGGAATCACAGTTTACTGTCTGGGTACGGGAATCACAGTTTACTGTCTGGGTACGGGAATCACAGTTTACTGTCTGGGAATGGGAATCACAGTTTACTGTCCGGGTTTCGGAATCACAGTTTACTCTCTGGGTATGGGAATCACAGATTACTGTCTGGGTATGGGAATCACAGTTTACTGTCTGGGAATGGGAATCACAGTTTACTGTCTGGGAATGGGAATCACAGTTTACTGTCCGGGTTTCGGAATCACAGTTTACTGTCTGGTTACGGGAATCACAGTTTTCTGTCTGGGTATGGGAATCACAGTTTACTGTCTGGGAATGGGAATCACAGTTTACTGTCTGGGAATGGGAATCACAGTTTACTGTCCGGGTATGGGAATCACAGTTTACTGTCTGGGAATGGGAATCACAGTTTACTGTCCGTGTATCAGAATCACAGTTTACAGTCTGGGTACGGGAATCACAGTTTACTGTTTAGTAATGGGCATCACAGTTTACTGTCCGGGTATCAGAATCACAGTTTACAGTCTGGGTATGGGAAACACAGTTTACTGTCCGGGTTTCGGAATCACAGTTTACTGTCTGGGTACGGGAATCACAATTTACTGTCTGGGTACAGGAATTACAGTTTACTGTCTGGGTATGGGAATCACAGTTTACTGTCCGGGTTTCGGAATCACAGTTTACTGTCTGGGTACGGGAATCACAGTTTACTGTCTGGGTCCGGGAATGACAGTTTACTGTCTGGGAATGGGAATCACAGTTCACTGTCTGGGTATGGGAATTACAGTTTACTGTCTGTGTACCGGAATCACAGTTTACTCTCTGGGTACGGGAATCAGTTTACTGTCCGGGTATGGGAATCACAGTTTACTGTCCGGGTTTCGGAATCACAGTTTACTGTCTGAAAACGGGAATCACAGTTTACTGTTTGGGTACGGGAATCACAGTTTACTGTCCGGGTTTCGGAATCACAGTTTACTGTCTGGGAATGGGAATCACAGTTTACAGTCCGGGTATCAGAATCACAGTTTACTGTCTGGGTACGGGAATCATTGTTTGCTGTTTGGGTACGGGAATCACAGTTTACTGTCCGGGTTACGGAATCACAGTTTACTGTCTGGGTATGGGAATCACAGTTTACTCTCTTGGTGCGGGAATCACAGTTCATTCTCTTGGTATGGGAATCACAGTTTACTCTCTGGGAATGGGAATCACAGTTCACTGTCTGGTTATGGGAATTACAGTTTACTCTCTGAGTATGGGAACCACAGTTTACTGTCTGGGTATGCGAATCACAGTTTACTGCCTGGGTACGGGAATCACAGTTTACTCTCTTGGTATGGGAATCACAGTTTACTGTCCGGGTATCGGAATCACAGTTCGCTCTCTGGGTACGGGAATGACAGTTCACTGTCTGGGTCTGAGAATCACAGTTTACTGTCTGGGAATGGGAATCACAGTTTACTCTCCAGGTATGGTAATCACAGTTTACTCTCTGGGTGCGGGAATCACAGTTCATTCTCTGGGTATGGGAATCACAGTTTACTCTCTGGGAATGGGAATCACAGTTCACTGTCTGGTTATGGGAATTACAGTTTACTCTCTGGGTATGGGAATTACAGTTTACTGTCTGGGTATGGGAATCACAGTTTACTCTCTGGGAATGGGAATCACAGTTCACTGTCTGGTTATGGGAATTACAGTTTACTCTCTGGGTTTGGGAAACACAGTTTACTGTCCGGGTTTCGGAATCACAGTTTACTGTCTGGGTACGGGAATCACAATTTACTGTCTGGGTACAGGAATTACAGTTTACTGTCTGGGTATGGGAATCACAGTTTACTGTCCGGGTTTCGGAATCACAGTTTACTGTCTGGGTACGGGAATCACAGTTTACTGTCTGGGTCCGGGAATGACAGTTTACTGTCTGGGAATGGGAATCACAGTTCACTGTCTGGGTATGGGAATTACAGTTTACTGTCTGTGTACCGGAATCACAGTTTACTCTCTGGGTACGGGAATCAGTTTACTGTCCGGGTATGGGAATCACAGTTTACTGTCCGGGTTTCGGAATCACAGTTTACTGTCTGAGAACGGGAATCACAGTTTACTGTTTGGGTACGGGAATCACAGTTTACTGTCCGGGTTTCGGAATCACAGTTTACTGTCTGGGAATGGGAATCACAGTTTACAGTCCGGGTATCAGAATCACAGTTTACTGTCTGGGTACGGGAATCATTGTTTGCTGTTTGGGTACGGGAATCACAGTTTACTGTCCGGGTTACGGAATCACAGTTTACTGTCTGGGTATGGGAATCACAGTTTACTCTCTTGGTGCGGGAATCACAGTTCATTCTCTTGGTATGGGAATCACAGTTTACTCTCTGGGAATGGGAATCACAGTTCACTGTCTGGTTATGGGAATTACAGTTTACTCTCTGAGTATGGGAACCACAGTTTACTGTCTGGGTATGCGAATCACAGTTTACTGCCTGGGTACGGGAATCACAGTTTACTCTCTTGGTATGGGAATCACAGTTTACTGTCCGGGTATCGGAATCACAGTTCACTCTCTGGGTACGGGAATCACAGTTCACTGTCTGGGTCTGAGAATCACAGTTTACTGTCTGGGAATGGGAATCACAGTTTACTCTCCAGGTATGGTAATCACAGTTTACTCTCTGGGTGCGGGAATCACAGTTCATTCTCTGGGTATGGGAATCACAGTTTACTCTCTGGGAATGGGAATCACAGTTCACTGTCTGGTTATGGGAATTACAGTTTACTCTCTGGGTATGGGAATTACAGTTTACTGTCTGGGTATGGGAATCACAGTTTACTCTCTGGGAATGGGAATCACAGTTCACTGTCTGGTTATGGGAATTACAGTTTACTCTCTGGGTTTGGGAAACACAGTTTACTGTCCGGGTTTCGGAATCACAGTTTACTGTCTGGGTACGGGAATCACAATTTACTGTCTGGGTACAGGAATTACAGTTTACTGTCTGGGTATGGGAATCACAGTTTACTGTCCGGGTTTCGGAATCACAGTTTACTGTCTGGGTACGGGAATCACAGTTTACTGTCTGGGTCCGGGAATGACAGTTTACTGTCTGGGAATGGGAATCACAGTTCACTGTCTGGGTATGGGAATTACAGTTTACTGTCTGTGTACAGGAATCACAGTTTACTCTCTGGGTACGGGAATCAGTTTACTGTCCGGGTATGGGAATCACAGTTTACTGTCCGGGTTTCGGAATCACAGTTTACTGTCTGGGTACGGGAATCACAGTTTACTGTTTGGGTACGGGAATCACAGTTTACTGTCCGGGTTTCGGAATCACAGTTTACTGTCTGGGAAAGGGAATCACAGTTTACAGTCCGGGTATCAGAATCACAGTTTACTGTCTGGGTACGGGAATCATTGTTTGCTGTTTGCGTACGGGAATCACAGTTTACTGTCCGGGTTACGGAATCACAGTTTACTGTCTGGGTATGGGAATCACAGTTTACTCTCTGGGTGCGGGAATCACAGTTCATTCTCTTGGTATGGGAATCACAGTTTACTCTCTGGGAATGGGAATCACAGTTCACTGTCTGGTTATGGGAATTACAGTTTACTCTCTGAGTATGGGAACCACAGTTTACTGTCTGGGTATGCGAATCACAGTTTACTGCCTGGGTACGGGAATCACAGTTTACTCTCTTGGTATGGGAATCACAGTTTACTGTCCGGGTATCGGAATCACAGTTCACTCTCTGGGTACGGGAATGACAGTTCACTGTCTGGGTCTGAGAATCACAGTTTACTGTCTGGGAATGGGAATCACAGTTTACTCTCCAGGTATGGGAATCACAGTTTACTCTCTGGGTACGGGAATCACAGTTCATTCTCTGGGTATGGGAATCACAGTTTACTCTCTGGGAATGGGAATCACAGTTCACTGTCTGGTTATGGGAATTACAGTTTACTCTCTGGGTATGGGAATCACAGTTTACTGTCTGGGTATGGGAATCACAGTTTACTCTCTGGGAATGGGAAGCACAGTTCACTGTCTGGTTATGGGAATTACAGTTTACTCTCTGGGTTTGGGAATCACAGTTTACTGTCTGGGTATGGGAATCACAGTTTACTGTCTGGGTAGGGGAATCACAGTTCACTCTCTGGGTATGGGAATCACAGTTTGCTGTCTGGGTCTGAGAATCACAGATTACTGTCTGGGAATGGGAATCACAGTGCACTGTCTGGGTATGGGAATCACAGTTTACTGTCTGGGTACGGGAATCACAGTTTACTGCCTGGGTACGGGAATCATAGATTACTCTCTAGGTATGGGAATCACAGTTTACTGTCCGGGTATCGGAATCACAGTTCACTCTCTGGGTACGGGAATCACAGTTCACTGTCTGGGTCTGAGAATCACAGTTAACTGTCTGGGAATGGGAATCACAGTTCACTCTCTGGGTATGGGAATCACAGTTTACTGTCTGGTTAGGGGAATCACAGTTTACTGCCTGCGTACGGGAATCACAGTTTACTCTCTGGGTATGGGAATCACAGTTTACTGTCTGGGTATGGGAATCACAGTTTACTGTCTGGGTAGGGGAATCATAGTTTACTGCCTGGGCACGGGAATCACAGTTTACTCTCTGGGTATGGGAATCAAAGTTTACTCTCTGGGTATGGGAATCACAGTTTACTGTCTGGGTATGGGAATCATAGTTTACTGTCCGGGTATGGGAATCACAGTTTACTCTCTGGGTATGGGAATCACAGTTTACTGTCTGGGAATGGGAATCACAGTTCACTGTCTGGTTATGGGAATTACAGTTTACTCTCTGGGTTTGGGAAACACAGTTTACTGTCCGGGTTTCGGAATCACAGTTTACTGTCTGGGTACGGGAATCACAATTTACTGTCTGGGTACAGGAATTACAGTTTACTGTCTGGGTATGGGAATCACAGTTTACTGTCCGGGTTTCGGAATCACAGTTTACTGTCTGGGTACGGGAATCACAGTTTACTGTCTGGGTACGGGAATCACAGTTTACTGTCTGGGAATGGGAATCACAGTTCACTGTCTGGGTATGGGAATTACAGTTTACTGTCTGTGTACAGGAATCACAGTTTACTCTCTGGGTACGGGAATCAGTTTACTGTCCGGGTATGGGAATCACAGTTTACTGTCCGGGTTTCGGAATCACAGTTTACTGTCTGGGTACGGGAATCACAGTTTACTGTTTGGGTACGGGAATCACAGTTTACTGTCCGGGTTTCGGAATCACAGTTTACTGTCTGGGAATGGGAATCACAGTTTACAGTCCGGGTATCAGAATCACAGTTTACTGTCTGGGTACGGGAATCATTGTTTGCTGTTTGGGTACGGGAATCACAGTTTACTGTCCGGGTTACGGAATCACAGTTTACTGTCTGGGTATGGGAATCACAGTTTACTCTCTGGGTGCGGGAATCACAGTTCATTCTCTTGGTATGGGAATCACAGTTTACTCTCTGGGAATGGGAATCACAGTTCACTGTCTGGTTATGGGAATTACAGTTTACTCTCTGAGTATGGGAACCACAGTTTACTGTCTGGGTATGCGAATCACAGTTTACTGCCTGGGTACGGGAATCACAGTTTACTCTCTTGGTATGGGAATCACAGTTTACTGTCCGGGTATCGGAATCACAGTTCACTCTCTGGGTACGGGAATGACAGTTCACTGTCTGGGTCTGAGAATCACAGTTTACTGTCTGGGAATGGGAATCACAGTTTACTCTCCAGGTATGGGAATCACAGTTTACTCTCTGGGTACGGGAATCACAGTTCATTCTCTGGGTATGGGAATCACAGTTTACTCTCTGGGAATGGGAATCACAGTTCACTGTCTGGTTATGGGAATTACAGTTTACTCTCTGGGTATGGGAATCACAGTTTACTGTCTGGGTATGGGAATCACAGTTTACTCTCTGGGAATGGGAAGCACAGTTCACTGTCTGGTTATGGGAATTACAGTTTACTCTCTGGGTTTGGGAATCACAGTTTACTGTCTGGGTATGGGAATCACAGTTTACTGTCTGGGTAGGGGAATCACAGTTCACTCTCTGGGTATGGGAATCACAGTTTGCTGTCTGGGTCTGAGAATCACAGATTACTGTCTGGGAATGGGAATCACAGTGCACTGTCTGGGTATGGGAATCACAGTTTACTGTCTGGGTACGGGAATCACAGTTTACTGCCTGGGTACGGGAATCATAGATTACTCTCTAGGTATGGGAATCACAGTTTACTGTCCGGGTATCGGAATCACAGTTCACTCTCTGGGTACGGGAATCACAGTTCACTGTCTGGGTCTGAGAATCACAGTTAACTGTCTGGGAATGGGAATCACAGTTCACTCTCTGGGTATGGGAATCACAGTTTACTGTCTGGTTAGGGGAATCACAGTTTACTGCCTGCGTACGGGAATCACAGTTTACTCTCTGGGTATGGGAATCACAGTTTACTGTCTGGGTATGGGAATCACAGTTTACTGTCTGGGTAGGGGAATCATAGTTTACTGCCTGGGCACGGGAATCACAGTTTACTCTCTGGGTATGGGAATCAAAGTTTACTCTCTGGGTATGGGAATCACAGTTTACTGTCTGGGTATGGGAATCATAGTTTACTGTCCGGGTATGGGAATCACAGTTTACTCTCTGGGTATGGGAATCACAGTTTACTGTCTGGGAATGGGAATCACAGTTCACTGTCTGGTTATGGGAATTACAGTTTACTCTCTGGGTATGGGAATCACAGTTTACTGTCTGGGTATGGGAATCACAGTTTACTGTCTGGGTAGGGGAATCACAGTTCACTCTCTGGGTATGGGAATCACAGTTTGCTGTCTGGGTCTGAGAATCACAGTTTACTGTCTGGGAATGGGAATCACAGTGCACTGTATGGGTATGGGAATCACAGTTTACTGTCTGGGTACGGGAATCACAGTTTACTGCCTGGGTACGGGAATCATAGATTACTGTCTAGGTATGGGAATCACAGTTTACTGTCCGGGTATCGGAATCACAGTTCACTCTCTGGGTACGGGAATCACAGTTCACTGTCTGGGTCTGAGAATCACAGTTTACTGTCTGGGAATGGGAATCACAGTTCACTCTCTGGGTATGGGAATCACAGTTTACTGTCTGGGTAGGGGAATCACAGTTTACTGCCTGCGTACGGGAATCACAGTTTACTCTCTGGGTATGGGAATCACAGTTTACTGTCTGGGTATGGGAATCACAGTTTACTGTCTGGGTAGGGGAATCACAGTTTACTGCCTGGGTACGGGAATCACAGTTTACTCTCTGGGTATGGGAATCAAAGTTTACTCTCTGGGTATGGGAATCACAGTTTACTGTCTGGGTATGGGAATCACAGTTTACTGTCCGGGTATGGGAATCACAGTTTACTGTCTGGGTATGGGAATCACAGTTTACTGTCTGGTTATGGGAATCACAGTTTACTCTCTGGGTATGGGAATCACAGTTTACTCTCTGGGTATGGGAATCACAGTTTACTGTCCGGGTATCGGAATCACAGTTCACTCTCTGGGTCCGGGAATCACAGTTCACTGTCTGGGTCCGGGAATCACAGTTTACTGTATGGGTTTGGGAATCACAGTTTACTCTCTGGGTAATGGAATCATAGTTTACTGTCTGGGAATGGGAATCACAGTTCACTGTCTGGTTATGGGAATTACAGTTTACTCTCTGGGTACGGGAATCACAGTTCACTGTCTGAGTCTGGGAATCACAGATTACTCTCTGGGTGTGGGAATTACAGTTTACTCTGGGTACGGGAATCACAGTTTACTCTCTAGGTATGGGTATCACAGTTTACTCTCTGGGTGCGGGAATCACAGTTCATTCTCTGGGTATGGGAATCACAGTTTACTCTCTGGGAATGGGAATCACAGTTCACTGTCTGGTTATGGGAATCACAGTTTACTGTCTGGGTACGGGAATCACAGTTTACTGTCTGGGTACGGGAATCACAGTTCACTGTCTGGGTCTGGGAATCACAGTTCACTCTCTGGGTATGGGAATCACAGATCACTGTCTGGGTATGGGAATCACAGTTTACTCTCTGGGCACGGGAATCACAGTTCACTCCCTGGGTATGGGAATCACAGTTTACTGTCTGGGTATGGGAATCACAGTTTTCTGTCTGGGTAGTGGAATCACAGTTTACTGCCTGGGTACCGGAATCACAGTTTACTCTCTGGGTATGGGAATCACAGTTTACTCTCTGGGTATGGTAATCACAGTTTACTGTCTGGGTATGGGAATCAAAGTTTACTGTCCGGGTATGGGAATCACAGTTTACTGTCTGGGTATGGGAATCACAGTTTACCGTCTGGTTCTTGGAATCACAGTTTACTCTCTGGGTATGGGAATCACAGTTTACTGCCTGGGTATGGGAATCACAGTTTACTGTCCGGGTATGGGAATCACAGTTTACACTCTGGGTATGGGAATCACAGTTTACTGTCCGGGTATCGGAATCACAGTTCACTCTCTGGGTCCGGGAATCACAGTTCACTGTCTGGGTCTGGGAATCACAGTTTACTGTCTGGGTTTGGGAATCACAGTTTACTCTCTGGGTAATGGAATCACAGTTTACTCTCTGGGTGCGGGAATCACAGTTCATTCTCTGGGTATGGGAATCACAGTTTACTCTCTGGGAATGGGAATCACAGTTCACTGTCTGGTTATGGGAATTACAGTTTACTCTCTGGGTATGGGAATCACAGTTTACTGTCTGGGTATGGGAATCACAGTTTACTCTCTGGGAATGGGAAGCACAGTTCACTGTCTGGTTATGGGAATTACAGTTTACTCTCTGGGTTTGGGAATCACAGTTTACTGTCTGGGTATGGGAATCACAGTTTACTGTCTGGGTAGGGGAATCACAGTTCACTCTCTGGGTATGGGAATCACAGTTTGCTGTCTGGGTCTGAGAATCACAGATTACTGTCTGGGAATGGGAATCACAGTGCACTGTCTGGGTATGGGAATCACAGTTTACTGTCTGGGTACGGGAATCACAGTTTACTGCCTGGGTACGGGAATCATAGATTACTCTCTAGGTATGGGAATCACAGTTTACTGTCCGGGTATCGGAATCACAGTTCACTCTCTGGGTACGGGAATCACAGTTCACTGTCTGGGTCTGAGAATCACAGTTTACTGTCTGGGAATGGGAATCACAGTTCACTCTCTGGGTATGGGAATCACAGTTTACTGTCTGGTTAGGGGAATCACAGTTTACTGCCTGCGTACGGGAATCACAGTTTACTCTCTGGGTATGGGAATCACAGTTTACTGTCTGGGTATGGGAATCACAGTTTACTGTCTGGGTAGGGGAATCATAGTTTACTGCCTGGGTACGGGAATCACAGTTTACTCTCTGGGTATGGGAATCCAAGTTTACTCTCTGGGTATGGGAATCACAGTTTACTGTCTGGGTATGGGAATCATAGTTTACTGTACGGGTATGGGAATCACAGTTTACTCTCTGGGTATGGGAATCACAGTTTACTGTCTGGGAATGGGAATCACAGTTCACTGTCTGGTTATGGGAATCACAGTTTACTGTCTGGGTACGGGAATCACAGTTCACTGTCTGGGTCTGGGAATCACAGTTCACTCTCTGGGTATGGGAATCACAGATCACTGTCTGGGTATGGGAATCACAGTTTACTCTCTGGGCACGGGAATCACAGTTCACTCCCTGGGTATGGGAATCACAGTTTACTGTCTGGGTATGGGAATCACAGTTTTCTGTCTGGGTAGTGGAATCACAGTTTACTGCCTGGGTACCGGAATCACAGTTTACTCTCTGGGTATGGGAATCACAGTTTACTCTCTGGGTATGGTAATCACAGTTTACTGTCTGGGTATGGGAATCAAAGTTTACTGTCCGGGTATGGGAATCACAGTTTACTGTCTGGGTATGGGAATCACAGTTTACTGTCTGGTTCTTGGAATCACAGTTTACTCTCTGGGTATGGGAATCACAGTTTACTGCCTGGGTATGGGAATCACAGTTTACTGTCCGGGTATGGGAATCACAGTTTACTCTCTGGGTATGGGAATCACAGTTTACTGTCCGGGTATCGGAATCACAGTTCACTCTCTGGGTCCGGGAATCACAGTTCACTGTCTGGGTCTGGGAATCACAGTTTACTGTCTGGGTTTGGGAATCACAGTTTACTCTCTGGGTAATGGAATCACAGTTTACTCTCTGGGTGCGGGAATCACAGTTCATTCTCTGGGTATGGGAATCACAGTTTACTCTCTGGGAATGGGAATCACAGTTCACTGTCTGGTTATGGGAATTACAGTTTACTCTCTGGGTATGGGAATCACAGTTTACTGTCTGGGTATGGGAATCACAGTTTACTCTCTGGGAATGGGAAGCACAGTTCACTGTCTGGTTATGGGAATTACAGTTTACTCTCTGGGTTTGGGAATCACAGTTTACTGTCTGGGTATGGGAATCACAGTTTACTGTCTGGGTAGGGGAATCACAGTTCACTCTCTGGGTATGGGAATCACAGTTTGCTGTCTGGGTCTGAGAATCACAGATTACTGTCTGGGAATGGGAATCACAGTGCACTGTCTGGGTATGGGAATCACAGTTTACTGTCTGGGTACGGGAATCACAGTTTACTGCCTGGGTACGGGAATCATAGATTACTCTCTAGGTATGGGAATCACAGTTTACTGTCCGGGTATCGGAATCACAGTTCACTCTCTGGGTACGGGAATCACAGTTCACTGTCTGGGTCTGAGAATCACAGTTTACTGTCTGGGAATGGGAATCACAGTTCACTCTCTGGGTATGGGAATCACAGTTTACTGTCTGGTTAGGGGAATCACAGTTTACTGCCTGCGTACGGGAATCACAGTTTACTCTCTGGGTATGGGAATCACAGTTTACTGTCTGGGTATGGGAATCACAGTTTACTGTCTGGGTATGGGAATCATAGTTTACTGTCCGGGTATGGGAATCACAGTTTACTCTCTGGGTATGGGAATCACAGTTTACTGTCTGGGAATGGGAATCACAGTTCACTGTCTGGTTATGGGAATTACAGTTTACTCTCTGGGTATGGGAATCACAGTTTACTGTCTGGGTATGGGAATCACAGTTTACTCTCTGGGAATGGGAATCACAGTTCACTGTCTGGTTATGGGAATTACAGTTTACTCTCTGGGTATGGGAATCACAGTTTACTGTCTGGGTATGGGAATCACAGTTTACTGTCTGGGTAGGGGAATCACAGTTCACTCTCTGGGTATGGGAATCACAGTTTGCTGTCTGGGTCTGAGAATCACAGTTTACTGTCTGGGAATGGGAATCACAGTGCACTGTATGGGTAAGGGAATCACAGTTTACTGTCTGGGTACGGGAATCACAGTTTACTGCCTGGGCACGGGAATCATAGATTACTGTCTAGGTATGGGAATCACAGTTTACTGTCCGGGTATCGGAATCACAGTTCACTCTCTGGGTACGGGAATCACTGTTCACTGTCTGGGTCTGAGAATCACAGTTTACTGTCTGGGAATGGGAATCACAGTTCACTCTCTGGGTATGGGAATCACAGTTTACTGTCTGGGTAGGGGAATCACAGTTTACTGCCTGCGTACGGGAATCACAGTTTACTCTCTGGGTATGGGAATCACAGTTTACTGTCTGGGTATGGGAATCACAGTTTACTGTCTGGGTAGGGGAATCACAGTTTACTGCCTGGGTACGGGAATCAAAGTTTACTCTCTGGGTATGGGAATCACAGTTTACTGTCTGGGTATGGGAATCACAGTTTACTGTCCGGGTATGGGAATCACAGTTTACTGTCTGGGTATGGGAATCACAGTTTACTGTCTGGTTATGGGAATCACAGTTTACTCTCTGGGTATGGGAATCACAGTTTACTCTCTGGGTATGGGAATCACAGTTTACTGTCCGGGTATCGGAATCACAGTTCACTCTCTGGGTCCGGGAATCACAGTTCACTGTCTGGGTCCGGGAATCACAGTTTACTGTATGGGTTTGGGAATCACAGTTTACTCTCTGGGTAATGGAATCATAGTTTACTGTCTGGGAATGGGAATCACAGTTCACTGTCTGGTTATGGGAATTACAGTTTACTCTCTGGGTACGGGAATCACAGTTCACTGTCTGAGTCTGGGAATCACAGATTACTCTCTGGGTGTGGGAATTACAGTTTACTCTGGGTACGGGAATCACAGTTTACTCTCTAGGTATGGGTATCACAGTTTACTCTCTGGGTGCGGGAATCACAGTTCATTCTCTGGGTATGGGAATCACAGTTTACTCTCTGGGAATGGGAATCACAGTTCACTGTCTGGTTATGGGAATCACAGTTTACTGTCTGGGTACGGGAATCACAGTTTACTGTCTGGGTACGGGAATCACAGTTCACTGTCTGGGTCTGGGAATCACAGTTCACTCTCTGGGTATGGGAATCACAGATCACTGTCTGGGTATGGGAATCACAGTTTACTCTCTGGGCACGGGAATCACAGTTCACTCCCTGGGTATGGGAATCACAGTTTACTGTCTGGGTATGGGAATCACAGTTTTCTGTCTGGGTAGTGGAATCACAGTTTACTGCCTGGGTACCGGAATCACAGTTTACTCTCTGGGTATGGGAATCACAGTTTACTCTCTGGGTATGGTAATCACAGTTTACTGTCTGGGTATGGGAATCAAAGTTTACTCTCCGGGTATGGGAATCACAGTTTACTGTCTGGGTATGGGAATCACAGTTTACTGTCTGGTTCTTGGAATCACAGTTTACTCTCTGGGTATGGGAATCACAGTTTACTGCCTGGGTATGGGAATCACAGTTTACTGTCCGGGTATGGGAATCACAGTTTACTCTCTGGGTATGGGAATCACAGTTTACTGTCCGGGTATCGGAATCACAGTTCACTCTCTGGGTCCGGGAATCACAGTTCACTGTCTGGGTCTGGGAATCACAGTTTACTGTCTGGGTTTGGGAATCACAGTTTACTCTCTGGGTAATGGAATCATAGTTTACTGTCTGGGAATGGGAATCACAGTTCACTGTCTGGTTATGGGAATTACAGTTTACTGTCTGGGTACGGGAATCACAGTTCACTGTCTGAGTCTGGGAATCACAGATTACTCTCTGGGTGTGGGAATTACAGTTTACTCTGGGTACGGGAATCACAGTTCACTGTCTGGGTCTGGGAATCACAGTTCACTCTCTGGGTACGGGAATCACAGATCAC